>NW_022196912.1:53507951-53528504 GCF_008632895.1 Mastomys coucha | reverse complement strand
TGGAGGGGAAACTGGGAATGGAGAAATTTACATGTAAATAAAGAAAATATCTAAATAAAAAAAAATAAGTGTGGGGTGTATATGCTTGTACATGTGCATGGATTGTGCACATTTGTGTGTGTATAGAGGCTAGAAATTGACTTCCAGTGTCTTCCTATACAGCTTGCTATTGTTTTTTGTTTGTTTGTTTCACTTTTTCTCTGAATCTATAGTTAAATGATTCAGCTAGACTGGCTGACCAGTGAGTTTCTGGAATCCTCCTGTCTCCTGCCACCCACAGCACTGGAGTACAGAGGCAAAACACCATGCTGAGTTTCATGTGGGTACTAAAGATCGAAGTGAAATACTTTGAGCTCATGTGACAAGCACCTTTCCTCTTGGGCACTCTCCACTGCCTCATATTTTTTGAGTATTTATTACGAATGCTCTTTCCAAAAGCCTCAGCATGTACGATTAAAGCACATGTTTATATGTAGTGGGTTTTATTTTTACCATGCCTAATTTAAACGAAATCTGAGCCACATTTCAATATTAGACTGATGCTTAATCTAGCATTAAGAATTGAGTCCAGGCAGGCCTTTTGAACGGAGTCAGAAACGTTAAACTCTATTTTACAATATGTAAGAAATAAATGAAAAGAAATTCAAATTAGCGTCTTTGCATATTGAGCAGTTTTATGTGAGGTTGATTTTTTTTCCAAACTGTTATCTATATTTCTATCTCATCATGAACAATCAAAATGTGGAATTGTCTAAAGGCAAAGAAAATAAATTATAAAGCAAGGAGCAGCGGCTTTGCTAGGGGAACATCATACTGTGATTACTCATTTAATGAAACTCTAAAGACATTTTAAAGAGCTAACACACTTCTCTTCTGACCTGTCCTCCTACTGATTAAAATTCTTATGTGATAACTGATTTATGGGGATTAGAGAGAAGAATAGGATACAATGATTTGACCTCAGAAGGGACTATGAAATAAGTCTCTCACTTGAAAACCCATGTGCTAGGCCCAATGTACATAGTCATGGGATTTAAATATGTAAAAGAAAAATAGAATGTAAATTACCACAAGAACTGAACGCACTTCTTTAGAAGACAGATTGAAGATTGATTTTCCCTTTATTAACTATGGTTTATTCTCTGGTGGTAATGTTGAATGCAAAGTTCTGCTGATAGACACGAACAGTAGGTTCATGGGTTAGTTACGGTTAGATTAAAACTGTCTAAGAAGTTTTTCTCTATTAAGTCTAAGACATAAAACAATGTTGAAGTTTTGTTTCAGGCTAGGGATGTAGCTTAGACAATAGAGTGCTTGCTTACTTTGCAAGAAGTCCTGAGGTTGATTTTGAGCACCACAGATACCAGATGTGGTATCACACAATACAATGTCAGCATTAGAAAGTGAAGTAAGGAATAGCAGGCATTTCATGTCATCTTCAGCCACATAATGAGTTGGAAACCAATTTGAGTTATTTGACAACCTGTCTCCAAATAAATGAATTGTTTTCAATTTCATGCTACTACCAAAGGAGAGAGCGCCTTTGATATGTCATTATTCCAACATTTGGTTTTATTTTCTGTCTAAAGATAAATTAATATTTCAACCCCAGAAATTAGATATCAATAAATAATTTTAATTTGTGATTTGGAAGTAAGATATTAATTTATCATATTAGATCTATCTCCTATATTATGAATACATAATAAGAAATATAAAATACTCTGAAATTAAGAGCTTTCTAAGTGGAGACCAGAAACATAGATAATTTCCACATCTAACTCAAATAACATGCAAAGTCAAAAACAGCCATACAGAGAATGTCGTGCAAGCTAACCTTCATGCTATTTGTACAAATTATGCATAAGAAATGAATTTTGTGCTTTGATGCAAGTCCCAATGACCAAGATATTTTATTAATGCAGAGAATTATCTCCCCAAGAATATGAAACACACTTTAAGTTCCAAGAATTTAGCATAATAGATTCACAACCCAAATTACAGAGGGAAGTAAATGTGTTTTGAATGATTTTATAGTGTTTTTATAAATCCTTCTTATCCCAGTTACTTGTCTGCCTCAGACCTCATATTGAAATATAATTTTCTGATTTGTTGAGAATATTAGTTTTAACCATTATAGAAATGGGTTTCTCTATTATTCAGTTGATTATATCAAGTTATTTTTTCCCTTTTAAAAGTATTTGTTTATTTATTTATTTTTATTAGATATTTTCTTTATTTACATGTCAAATGATATCTCCTCTCCAGGATTCCCCTCTGAAATTAAAAAAAAAAAAAAATCCCTGTTCCCTTCCCCCTCCCCCTGCTCACCAACCCACCCTTGCCTGCTTCCTGGCCCTGGCATTCCCCTACACTGTGCCATAGAACCTTCACAGAACCAATAAAAACAATGAATTTATGATATTCTTAGGGAAATGGGTGGATCTGAAGAATATCATCCTGAATGAGGTAACCCAATCACAAAAGAACACACATGGTATTCACTCTCTGATAAGTGGATATCAAGTTCTTACTAAGCTCCAAAAGTGTGTTCTGTAATACACTAAAATTCTGAAAATAAACAAGTAGTTTTAGCTCCTGTCCTCAGTGAAGAAACCAGATAATTTCTGCCTTTACTGCAAGAAAAAGCACAAATTGGAGTAGCCTCACAGACTGCAGAGCCAGTGGTTAGAATCCAGACAGAATCTCCAGTGTGTCTGATATTAAAGTAGAAATTTAAAGCATAAAAATGCACCTTGAAGTGAAACACTTCACTGTGCAGGAAAACCAAAAGGAGTTCCTTTGTCAAGAAATAAATTTCAGACAGAGGAGGAAATAGGAGCAGAGACAATGGAGGTGAGGAGTAGTGTATATTCTTAGGGTTATAATAAGACCAGGGCTTATTTGTAAGCTTGCAACTTTTTGCTTAACAGCATGTTTGTAGAGCCAGACTGCCTAGATTCAAGACTCACATCTATATCTACCAACTTGTAATGGTGAACAAAGTCACTTGACCCTTCTTCATTTATATTCTTCAGTTTGCTCTTTTATAGAATAGGAAGGGAGAATATGAGTAGGATCACCAAGTTAAGGTTATAGTCAAGATTACATGTACGATGCTTGTAAAAGCACCATCATGTAGGACGCACTGTATAAAAGCCACTGCCATCATATTTAAGTTATAAGAGGCTGACAGCCAATGGGAAAGGGAGCCAATGTTAATAATTGTTTAAAAGTCAATCCTCAACACACTCCTTCCACTCCCAACAAGAAATGTTACAAAATGACATGAGAATCGGTCAGGACCAAAGGGGTGTTTGCAACTCTTCATCATACACACACACACACACACACACACACACACACACACACTACACACATACACACACACACTTGAGAATACTGCTGGAGAATGAACGCTTTTTATAGAGCACATTTCTATATTTTCTGATTTTTGAGTTAATAGCTTTTGCTCCTTGCATTTAGCGTGATTGGCAGCTGCCAGTCAAAAGGAGCCAAGTCAAGGACACTGTGCTTTAAACTTATAATGCAATGCAAACTTCCTGTTAAAAGGCGAACCCTTCATTTGAAATTGTTGGCTCAGATAATCCTTAAAGAAAAATAAAAGTCTGCTGTTTAAATTTAGCATGCTGAGAAAGACCAATGCTGGAGTCTCGTTTGGCTCTAAGCCTATAACATTTTCATTGCACTCTTGCTTGTTTTCCTCATCTATGGGAAGCAGATGAGTGACAGTAGCCAGGTTAGGCTCCTTCACCTGTGACAGTTTACTCACGGGAATCATTTTGGTTTTGTCCTCATTAGGTAAAGGTAGTCTTTAGTTTCCTGGCATAGTTTTACGGAATGATTACGCAACAAGTAGCAGTATTGCATGCATGTCACCTGGCCCTTCGGCACAATATTCTTTACCTATTTTCTTAAAAAAAAAAAGTAAGGATTGCCCAAAGGGAAAATGAATTAATCTTTATAATCAAAGTTTATAGGATATATCTGAGGCTCTGCATTGTCCTTGACTTTAAAGTCTACCCCAAACACAGCCCAAAGAACTTGTATTTCCATGTCTTGGGGGATCAAACAGGTACCCATATTTATACAGCAGCCTCCTATGGAGGAGTTCCCTCTTGGAACTACCAAGTCATTTCCTCCCATATTAGCGCCATCATCTTTTGATTCCTGGCATCCACCCCAGTTTCATTTCCACAGTTTGTAAAGCCAGAAATTGGAATGGTAACTATGCCAAGTTCAGACTTGGGGTCAAGTTAGGTTCCAGTTTTTGTGGTTTCAATTTTGAGTATAAAGAGAGCAAGGCAATCTCTCTTACCTAGCATGATTTCTCAAGTACATCCAAAACAAATCCCAGTACCTTCAAAAATGATACACTGAAGCCATCTGCATCACAGCAGAATTCTGTCTTAATAGAACAGGTAGCAGAATGACTAGGAGTGGGAGGCACGCCAGGGAGGTTATCGCAGCCTACCATTGTCAACTCTATTGCTTTCAGTATACTCTTTTAAAATTCAATCCTGGGTTGAATTTTCTTTTAAGTGATAGAAAATATCTTCCTTCTATAGCTTCTATACCCTGGATAAGATAACTCATCCAACATGCTTTACCCACGGAATGCTTCCTTGAGGTTAAACTTCATGTCAGAGTTTCAGGAAAGAGAAAATCCTCCAGGAAGTGGAATGAATATCATTCACAACTTTGCCTGAAGCTTCCCCTGGGCAGGTGCTCTTGGCTGGAGGTATAGCTTCTGTGGAGATTCTGTAGCTGTCATGCATATACAAATACAGCTCTGATCCTGAAGCCATCCAGGAAAGGATAATGTTCAAATGGCTTCCCTAGCCTGTGTATAGCCCCAGTTATTACTAGTAGGTAGATTTAGATACTGGGACTAACTTTGAGATTTCTGACTACAGATATTTCTTTCTTTCCAAAGAATACAAGGCAAAGCGTGAGTCACAAGCTTCTTGCCTAGGCCAGACACATTTGCAACAAATTTCGCTAATGGTTTAAAACTTAAAATAATATCTCTACAAAGTACTTTTAACTATTACCTTCCCAGATAAAATACTGTCACCTTGCAGTATGACAAAATTGTGAAGCATGAAGTAAACACATTGCTGTAACTTGGCTCTAATAAGCTTCTTTCTTGAAGAACTCTTGGTAGATGGCTGTGGGATTCTTAGTCAGGTTTTTCTTCAATTAGCTCAATATCTAATTTCAAGTACAAGGTGTCTGTCATCAGAGTGTTACAGAACTGCTTGGAAACTCACCACAGCGTGTTCTTACAGTAAGGTTGCTCTCTCTCTCTCTCTCTCTCTCTCTCTCTCTCTCCCTTTCTCTCTTCATTGCTATGTAAATATATACCCTGCACATGTAGAACCATGACGAATGTATTTCCTGGATCACAAGCTATTCATTGTTTCACAGGGTTACATTTAGAGATTATGCATGGAAGTTTCTGATAGACAGAATGGATCCCTAAATAGTTGGCCATTCCAAGAACAAAAATTGCCCAAACACTGAGTGAGCCTTTATATTTAGAGAATTCTGAGATGAGTAGCTGACTAGTCAAAACAATTCAGTTACTCCTTGTCCTGTCTGTCTTATTTGTAATAAAGTAATAGATTGGATGGTTTAGGGAACAAGTCAGACAATTTTAAACTTAACTGGCAGTATAAATGGATTTCCTCTTCTCATAATTGCAGATTTCAGAATTACACTGCATTTCACAATAATTACTAATTTTAGTATTGCCTCTCGTTCTAATTTTTAGACAGTGTCACACTCCATAATCTAGAAATCCCTGTGTAACTTGGACTGGCCTCAACTTTGATAGTCCTTCTGTTTCAGAGCTGGGTAGGAGAACAGGTGTGAGTCATGTCTGACCACAGACTTTACCTCAAAAGTTTGAAAACACTTTGACCTACAAAACCTAGGATAGTGTATATGCAGTTGTCTTTTGGAAGATTCTCCTGTCCTGGAGGCTGCTTTAGGTGTCTTCCGCTGCAACTCTAATATTTCTTGAAATAAAATATAGTGAAACAGGCATTTCTCCAGCAATCCTTAAATTAAGTGGAAGAGACATCTTCCCTAATTAAGATATCCTTTTATTTCTCTTTTCTGTTGTATTTTTCCCCTCATTAAAAAAAAAAAAAATTGGGTGGGGGAGATTTTTCATGAGAGAAAAACTGGTCAGATAATCCAACTGTTTTAAGTTAATTATTTCTACTTTCCTTTTAGAAAAAACATTTAGGATTCTGCCAACCTCCTTGTTCATTCGGTAATTTGCTTTACAATAGGCTGGCCCATGCTGACCTATTTTTAAAAGAGTTGGTTATCTGCACTTTGAATAAACTGGCTGGAGTTGTTTTGGAAAGTTCTTAAGCCTTCATTTTCTTCTGCCAGAGAACACAGCCTTGTTAAGTAGCTAAGTACAATGGCATCTACATGTAAAATCCATCCCTTTCAAATCATAAGTATTTCAAATGATAACGGGTAGGAGCTGGAGATGATGTTAGCAGTAAGAACCTAGGAGGCTCTCCACCCCATCCACGGAGAAGAATCTGAATGTTTAGCCAGATCATCCGTGTCGCCCAGACTGTCACTAAGCAGCTAGCTGTAGTTCAAGTTCGTCTTTAGTTTTAATATTATAAAAGTAAGTAAACGACATGCTTGTTTTGTTTGTTTGTTTATGTACAAATTAGGAAATGAATCTAGAGTGGAATTTAGGACAATCGGGGCATTTAAAAATCTAAGCCGGCTTCTTTGATTTCTCACCATCCGCCCCCACAGGCCACCATCCATCTCAGCCGTAACTTTCAGGAGGTCACGCTCGCTCGCCAGTCTCATTGCCTGGAATCAAAATGAATTGAGCACTTTCCCTAGACTTACTTAGCTAACATTAGGTTCTCTGCTGCAGATAACAGTCAGGCGACCAATAACTAGCACAGAAGTGAGAGACACAAAATCCTATCATTTGCATGGAAAATCTGAAGCTCTGCTTGCCTAACTTTCCTCGCCATTTCTTCTCAGCTTCCCTTCCCCCGCACCACATACCCAGAGGCCACTCAAACTGCCAACCGTGCTGAGTTGAACTTACTGCAGCGTGATGCAGGCGAAGGCTAGGCGCATCTCTGAAGCGAGAGCGACAGCTTTTCCGGAGAGGAACTGGGACCAGCCAGCTCTCAGGATCCTTTCCAATTCACACGCTCTCCGCTCAGTCAGAAGGCTCCCACACAGCCCGGCTTCCCCCAGGAGCAAAGCTTCAAGAACTCTGCTCAGAGCATCCTCCTCCCTGCTGCCACCCCCTTCCAGAACACACGGCCCGTTGGAACTAGTGACTGAAAGATGGAAGTCTTCTTCCAGGCGATGGCACGGGCTGCCTGCAACCCACCACTCCCAGATCATTTGCAACTCAAAAACAGCGGAGGCTGAGAGCTGTAGGCTTCCGGAGCCTGAAAGTCAATTTTGGAATCCTCTCTTCCCCACATCTCACTCCTCCCACTTCACCCTCCCCTGCCGAGGCCACCTCCAGTCCTCTGGTAGTCCGCACAGGCTAGGTATCGCAACGGCTTCTTTCCTTAAGCAAACCAATAAGCACTGGGAATGAAACTGAATTTGTCAGAAAGGAAATACCTGTTGTCCTTACCTATTACTCTTCTCTCATCTGTCATGGTCCAGGATTTGTGTGACAACACGTTGATTCGGGAAGTGTGTGCAATATGTGTGTGTGTGTGTGTGTGTGTGTTTGTGTGTGTGTGTGGTGATGAGGCGGCGGTCTGCTTGGCTGCAAGCTACAGCCCTGCCTGGCTGCTGAGGCTGCTGTTGCTACTATAGCCCTTGGAACACGGAAATAAGACAGGGAGACAGGGCTTCCCAGCTGTTTAACTGCTGGCTGAGTTACAATCAGACGGTTGGGGAGACCGTGCAGCCATCAGTAGCTTTATAGAGACTTTGAGCTGGATTGTCTGCAATTCCTATCATTTAGTGTACATTTGTTCCTCCACCAGAAATCTGATACCGGACTACCCTCTTTCTATTACTAAATTATATTCTAACTGGCTACTCCGCCTCTGCCCACTCACCTCATCCATTTAATGCTCTGTCTTGCCTCATCCCTGCTTGGTGACTTAGAGCAGGTGACTGGATGGTGGATAAAATAAACTACAAAGGCAATTAACTGATGATGAAGAAGAAAACTGGTATGTAGTTGCAACTAATCGGGACACAGATCATGGTGTTTTTTGAGTCATGTGATAAAAGTAATGTATTGGATAATAAAAATATAACATTCATTTGCTTGATCCAATGTGTGCCAAACCTGCTGGCAATTAAGGTGCATGTTCACTCTCCTTCAGTAAAGGTTACGCTGACATGTGTGTTTTAATGGCTCTCAGGCTTCCTACAAGATATTCTTGGTGATTTCAACCACTTTGCCAACTATAAACTCTGGGGAACCATACTTGTTATCTGTGTGGGTACTCACACACTCTCTCTCATTGGTTACTCGGTCTCTGACCTCACACATAGTGATATGAAAACGGTTAGCCAGCAGAAATTACAGAAACCCACACCACTCACAAATGGTTAGCAGAATCTCATCATCTGATCTAGCAATAGATTATGTTCATGTTAATGTTCTGTAATAGATTGGAAATAATGAGTAGCATAAACATTCACTTACAGACATTCACACACACCTATCTCTTTCTTTGTTTCTCTGTCTCTGTCTCTGTCTCTCTCTCTCTCTCACACACATACACACACACACACACACACACACACACACACACACACATACACCAGCACTTCCACACTACTTTTAGATTTCAGATTCTGAGCTAGAAATAACCTTAATTCTCTCAATTTTATTTGTAAGGCATACCTATAACTGCATTTCTCTGAGCAATTTTTTGTGTTTGACATATTTATAACTAATCACAGGGCTTGTACAGTCATTGTTAAACAAGATAGAAACATAAAAAACTCAAACCCTAAAAACATAATAAATTCAAAAGAAAGAAAAAGAAGCCATGAGAATCAATAATATAACATTTCCTGATGTGTTTATATAAGAAAATCCATAGCTTTTAGGTAAACAAGGACTAATTAATGAACAAAGCATTTATCAATTATTTAATAGATATCAGTTTACCAAAAATTTTACTATAATCATAGTGAAAAATAAATGATTAGCATTTTACTTTAAAAAATATATAATATACTAAGATATAACCAGAAATTTTAAGTACCAAAAAATTAATAAATCGTGGTACCATGTATTTTTGTCTTTCAATGCTTTTTAACCTCTTTTTTTTTTGGTTTCTTTTTAGTTTGGCTAAGTAGCACATAAAAACACAAATCATTAAAATTATGAGGAGTAAATTCTAAAGTTTCATACTTGCAGGTAGTAGGGACAATGTTAGGAAGTAACCTCTAGAGAAATGCATTCTGATAAAAAAAAAAATCTGTTTACATCCACTGAGCTTTGCTTTCAGACTCACTCCATCAAATACCCCCCAGCATCTGGAAGGTTCCAGTGTTCCCATATGGACTTCCAGCTCATGGTCTTCCTGCACCAGCCTCCAGGGGCTGCCATTGTTTAGTGCTGTCATAGTTGTTTAGCACAGGGGCTGTTTGTTTTAGCCTTACCCTTGTTTTGAAATTCAATTGAAAGAAAAACGATGGAGCATTCTTTAAAAGAAATAATGTATTAGATATTTTTAACACTAGCATCTGCACTTGGTCCAAACAGAAGTGACTCAAGATATTGAAATGATAACAACAACTCTTGTATTCTAGTTAATCACTTTTAAAAGTGCTGACAATATCTTTGAGATTTACCAAAACAAACAAACAAACAAGAAAACAGACAAACACCAGCTCTTCTGACAAAATAATCAAGCTTGGTAATGGAGGAGGGAAATCTTCAGCTACAATTTACAGGACTTTCCATTTCCTAAGGAAACCTGTAGATGACTACTTCACAGGACTCTCTTTCTTTCCATAACATGTTCCTATGATTAGATTTAAAGAAACATCTAAATTAATATTCAAGAGCCTAGAATTCACTGATTTGCCAGTTGGCCTTGCCACAATGTCCCAAGGATCTTTCTGTCTCTGGGATTATAGGCATGAATCTCACTCTGTTTATACATTTCAAGGGTCTAAACTCAGGTACTTAGGGCAGTATGATAAACATTTTATTTTAATTTTTTAAAAAAGATTTATTTTATTTATTTTATGCGTATGAGTACACCCTGTAGTTTCAAGTCTTCATCTGGTTGTTGGGAATTGACCTTTTTAGGACCTCTGCTCACTCTGGTCAACCCTGCTCTCTCCGGTAGACCCAGCTTGCTCAGTCCCTGCTCAGGCCCAAAGACTTTCTTGTTATTATAAATAAGTACAATGTAGCTGTCTTCATACACCCCAGAAGAGGGCATCAGTTCTCATTAAAGGTGGTTGTGAGCCACTATGTGGTTGCTAGGATTTGAATCAGGACCTTCGAAAGAGCAGTCAGTGCTCTTACCTGACGAAAAGACATCTCACCAGTCCGGTAAACATTTTATTTACATAGCCACCCCTGAAACTTAAATGAAACAGTTTTAATTTTCATCTAAATCCCTTCCACTGTCAACACATAACATCTCAATCTAAAATAGTCTAAAACAATAATTATTTCTTAGAGAAAGCCAAAAAGAAAAGTGGCAAAAGCAAAACAAAACAAAAACATCATTTATATAGTTCACTTATACATTACTACATATGTCTAAATGTTTATAGTACTGTTTTTCAGGGTCAGAAGGTTATGAATAAATAAAGCAAAGAAGTAAATACAATAACTTATAACTTCAAGATGCAGATGTTTTGACTCTTGCTGTCTTTAGTTTGCTACTGGATACATGTAGCACTATAATTATGTAACTCTCTTGGTATGGTCCATAGACTTCAGTTATCCATTCATGTTTATCACCCGCAAACTGAACAACACAGCTTAATTAACATCAGCCACCAGGACTACTAAACAGTGGGTTTCTAGACTCCAAATGCTATTAATAAATTCCCCAGAATCTTACCTGTAGATCCACAAAGAACGAACATCAAGATATTCTTAGTCCTAAGGAGCCTGCTGTGCTTCCTTCTCCAACTCCTCTCCAAAGCTTCGACCATTCTTGAGAATATTAGATTAAGAAAAGCTTGAGAAAATTAATTCCTTACGAACTCTGAATTCCTAAAATCATAATAGTTTTAATTCAGCTATTATCACTATCAATAACATAATTCTTTTTTTCTTTCTTTCTTTTTTATTGGATATTTTCTTTATTTACATTCCAAAGTTTTCCCTTTTCCAGGTATCCCATCCAGAAACCTCCTATCCCATCCTCCCTCCCCCTGCTTCTGTGAGGGTGCTCTCCAACTCACCTACCCACATCTGTCTTCTCATCCTGACATTCTTCAACACTGGGGTACCCTCAGGCCCAAAGGGACGCTCCTCCTAATAATGCAATTCTCGGCCAAAACAAAATACTGCTTAGATAATCAGGTATCATGTTACTTTTCATAGATACATTTTTTATCATTGCAAACTGATGTTTAGAAATTACATGGCATGTTAATTTTATGCACTAGTATCAAAAAAAAAGCAGAAAACAAAACATTTCATTTTGTTATAAAGTCAGCTTTTAAAGGATATAGGCTCCATAAACAAAAGTATTCTTACATTCAATTTGAATGTTCTAAGGTTCAGAAAAAAAATCAAATTCTTCAAATTCCTAGATACTTGATTGAATTCTTATTAATTTTGACTTGAGTGATGGGAAGAACTACTTTCTAAACTGAACACTCCTCTGAGAACTTTTTCATTGGTTTTAAAACTATGAATACTGTATGTAGGTTGGAAGGTTAGGAGAGATACAGAAAAGATATAATTCTTTGTGTTCTCTTTAAAAATAACAACCTTCAGATATTAGATTTGAATGGACCCTAGAAGTCATCTAATTTGATTCTCATCTTTTACAGCAAAGGGAGGCAACAAAGCAGATCACTAATGCTTACAGCTGGCAAGCCATGCCACAAGTCTTTCCACTGTGCTTTCTGTCTTTACACAAACAGACAATGCTTCAAGTCCCAATTAGGTCAAGGAGATGTGACCTTTGGAAAATTGCCTTTTCACATTTTATCTTATTCACTTATAAAAAGAATAACTATAGTATGTACCTGATCAAACAGTGGCTGAGGAAATTAAGGAATACAGTACTCGTGGATAATATTATGTATACATATAAACACACACACAGGGACAGTGATTTTCATAACTAGTATATCATCTCTCATTCAAAAGACAAATTCTGAAGTGAAAAGTTTGAGTACCTAGCTCACAATTAATTTTAATTTACTGATTTTTAAGTGAATTTATAAGTGAGTAGAGATAGGAGATTCATTTAAGGACAAAAATCATACTTTTTAAATCAGAGACATAAGGAATTTTGTTCTATATTTCAAAGAAGGTAATTTGTGCTGTAAAGGTACCCGAGCAAGCAATAATCAATAACACAAATGAATGAAGCTATTTAGTTCAACTTTTATAATGTACATACAATATGAGAAAGCCTAAGCTAGGTCCATAGTTAAAGAGCTGCAGGAAGTGCAGCAAAAGAGTTTAGAGCATGAAATAAGAAATCTATGACAGAGAAATTGTAAAGTTGAACTTTTGTGTGGGAAATTAGCAGGCTACAATACAGTCGAGTCATTTATTTGGCTGTCTCCATGATGTATGTAGAGCACAATATAATTGATTTAACAGTGGACATCAACACAGAGTTCCTGAAAATGCCATATTTTATATTCCAAGCCATTATTTTATTATTGAGGTCACTGGTGGACCAAAAGAAGAGACATACATATTCTGGAGTGATTGTCTTTAATGTTTTCTTGGAAACCAGATAGGTGGATTGTACGGCAACTCATTCCTTGAAGGAGTCCTACTACTTTGAATAACGCTGTGTTTTTTTATGTTTCTTTATGAGGCTTCCATAAATATGTTCACATTGGTTCACTGCTCAATACAGCACATTACTTAGATTTTCAATTGCATTGATATGGAACAGAACCAAATACTAATTTTAAATGTCATGTTTATAAAAGAACAGATTGTTTCTGATTAATAAATACCTGCCTTCATATACCACCTATAAATTTAAATAAAATAAACACACTAGTTTTAAGATATTTAAATGATTACATCTGATTAAGAATGTATGTAGTTTAAAGAAAAATGCTTTAAGAGAAAAATGGAGATTTTTTTTAGTTTGTAGCTTGAATAGCATTTTGTTCTATCTTTTACAGTGATTTATTTTTTTAAATTGAGTTAAAATAAAGATTCCTTTAACTTCAAGAAAAATAGATAACGTGAAATGAAGAGGCAGAAAATCTGTAATGGGGCTGATAGTCACAAGCAATATGCATTAAAAATGAGGTAGGCAAGCAGAGGGTAGGTTTAATAGCACATTGTTGAAAAGGTAGCTACAGTATGATTGTGAAAATTTCATAATGGAATTTATTATCATTATCCTCACTGTTGAAAAATCAGCCATCTGCATAGTGTTTGTCCTTGAAGGTACTTGCAGAAAACAGAAGGCATTTCTTCAATTAACCTGCTCAGTCTCCACTGGCTGGGAGATAAATATGGATATTAAGATAATAAAATGTGTTTGCTAAAGGAAACCTCATTCTAGGCTCAATTAAATCACTTAAAACTGAACTCTAATGTTTTTGTAATGGCTTTTTATTGTGAAATTTCTCTGCCTCCAGCCTGAAGAGTTGATCAAGGAAAAGCTTAATTATCTATGTGACCTACACAGCCCAAATAGCTCTGCCTGTTAAAACCATTCATTTGATCCTATAGTGAATAATTTTTGTCTGTACATTATAATGACATTTTAAAATGTCATATTAAATAACAACATACAAATGATTGCTTGAATAGGGTTGCTATATCAATTATAATCTTCCAAGTGTTCCTATATTCTATTATATATTTATAGCCTCTTTATTCTTATTAATACTAATGACATATATATTATGTTAATGAGATAAATTATGTTATTGAGATTCTGCTTCATAACTCATCTTGAAGTATTGTGAACATGATTTAATTATTTGTAGAAATGGAAATAAAAGTATGTTTCAGAGATAGAAATGAAGATATTTATCACTGAGTCCAAATATTTGAGTTCGATACCCTAAGGCCCAGATAATGCAAGGAGAAAAGAAATTCCTACAAGTTGTCCTCTGACTTTTACATGTACCTGTTTTGTGTGTGTGTGTGTGTGTGTGTGTGTGTGTGTGTGTGTGTGTGTGTGTATGTGTGTATCTGGTGTGTTGGTAGGTAAACCAACACATTAAGCAAGTAAAAGCAAATAAAATTGTTAATCAAAATTTGATTTTATACTTTAATTCATTAATAATACATATATTCAACCTAGTGTTTAAATGGTTTTCTTTTCTTTTTTTTTTATTATTCTTTAATCTTTTTTACAGTCCAGTCATTACCCACCCCTCCCAATCCACCCTCTGACTGTTCCACATCCCATACCTCCCTACCCAGTCTCCAAGAGGATGTGCCCACAACCCACCCCTACCCCACCAGACCTCCTCACTCTCTGGGACTTCAAGGGTTAGGTGCATCTTCTCTCAGTTAGGCCAGACCAGTCAGTCCTCTGGTGTTTCTGCGTTAGAGACCTTGGACCAGCTGGAGTATGCAGCCTGGTTGGTGGCTCAGTGTCTGAGAGATCTGGTACCACAAGTTAGTTGAGACTGCTGGTCTTCATATGGGGTCCCTCACCTATCCAGCTTCTTCCAGCTTTTCTCTAATTCAATCACAGGGTTCACCAGCTTCTGTCCATTTATTGAGTGTAAATATCTGCATCTGACTCTTTCAGCTACTTGTTAAGATTTTTGGAGGGGAATCATGATAGGCCCCTGTTGTAAGCAAATCATAGCATCAGTAATAGTGTCAGGCCTTGGGGCCTGCTGTTGAGCTGGATCCCAATTTGGGCCTGTCACTGGACCTCCTTTACCTCAGGCTCAACTCCCTTTTTGTCCCTGCAGTTCTTTTAGACAGGAACAATTATGGGTCAGAATTTTTGGCTGTGGGATGGCAACCCCATCCCTCCACTTGATGTCCTGTCTTTCTACTGGAGATGGACTTTACAAATTCCCTTTCCCCACTGTAAGGGCATTTCATCTAAGGTCCCTCCCTTTGAGTCTAGAGAGTCTCTCACCTCCCAGGTCTCTGGTACATTCTAGAGGGTACCTTCACCTCCTACCTCCTGAAGTTACATGTTTCCATTCTTTCTGCTAGCCCTCAGGGCTTCAATCCTGTTCCCTCTACCCAAATACCTGGTCATGGTCATGTTCCTCTTTCCCCTCCTGTCCCTTCTTCTACCTAACTCCCTCTTTCCCTCTGTCCCGCTTGATTGTTTCTTCTCCCTCCCAAGTAGGATTGAGGCATCCTCACTTGGGTCCTTCAGTTGTTAACCTTCTTGAGTTCTGTGGATTGTATCCTGGGTATTCTGTATGTTTTTTGGCTAATATCCACTTATTAGTGAGTACAGACCATGCATGTCCTTTTGTGTCTGAGTTACCTCATTCAAGATAATATTTTCTAGTTCCATCCATTTACCTGCAAAACTCATGGTGTCCTCATTCTTAATAGCTGAGTAGTATTCTGAAGTGTAAATGAACCACATTTTCTGTATCAATTCTTTCATTGTGGTACATCTGGGTTGTTTCTAACCTTCTGGCTATCACAAATAAGGCTGCTATGAACATATTGGAACATGTGCCCCTGTGGCATGGTAGGGCATCTTTTGGGTATATGCCCAAAGTGGTACATCTGGGTCTTCAGGTAGATCTATTTCCAATTTTCTCAGGAACCTCCAGATTGATTTGCAGAGTGGTTGTAAGAGTTTTGAATCCCACCAGCAATGGAGGAGTGTTTTTTCTTCACATCCTCTCCAACCTGTGCTGTCACCTGAGTTTTTGATCTTAGCCATTCTGATTGGTGTAAGGTGGAATCTCAGGATCATTTTGATTTGCATTTCCCTAATCACTAAGGACTTTGCCCATTTCTTCAAGTGCTTCTCAGTCACTCAAGATTCCTCTGTTGTGAATTCTCTGTTTAGTTCTATACCCCAGTTTTGATTGGGTTTTTGATTGGGTTGTTTGGTTTATTGGTGGTTAGCTTCTTGAGTTCTTTCTGTATTTTGGATGTTTGTCCTCTATTGGATGTGGGGTTAGTGAAGTATTTTTTCCCATCTGTAGGTTGCCGGTTTTCCTATTGACTATGTCCTTTTCCTTACCGAAGCTTCCCAGTTTCATGAGGTCCCATTTATCAATTCTTGATTTTAGAGCCTGAGCTATTGGAGTTCTGTTTAGGAAATTTCCCCCTGTGTCAATGAGTTCAAGGCTCTTTCCCACTTTCTATTCTATTAAATTCAGTGTATCTGAATTTATTTTATGTTGAGGTCCTTTATCCACTTGAATTTGAGCTCTGTACAAGGCAACAAATATAGATCTGCCCCTGGAGAAGGTTCAGGTCGGAATGGGAGTGGAATTTGGTGGGGGTTTGGGGGAGGCGATTATTCCTGAGTCCAATGGGCTCCTCAGGGTTCTCAGGTGCTGTGGCTGTTTTGGGGGGTCCCTTAGCTATTGGACAACATGCAGCAGAACTCCTGGGGGCCTCAGACTGAGGTGTCCTCAGAGGAAGACAAGCTGGTCATCGTCAAATGATTTTCTTAACTAGCATGTGAACTTAAGATTTCAAATAGTTTTTTATTATATGTGTCTTTGGAAAGAAAACTAAATTACATAATGGGTAATTATATTTTTATAAAATATTTACTTTTTCCCTCAACTTATATGACATGAACTTAGAGATCTTACTGTCTTGAATGATTTAGACTAAAGGTACTTTCTATGTCAAACAGTTTTATGAAAGACATAGCATGTATGTACTTTTCCATGATTAGGAAATAAGAGCAGTGGAGTAAACACGGCCTTTGTGTGGATCTAGAGGTGATTCAGAGATAACTATTGGGATATCAACAAACTTGTAGGACATTGTGTACTGACCTCTTTCTCATAATCAGCAGCTTTTAGAACCAGGAACTAAAACTGCAGTATTTGATTCCAGTTCTATAGGATGCAATCTGAGTCTGTCCTTTCTCCTTAAGTAGAAATATGACTTTCCAAAAGATACTTAAAGTACTACCTAGGGTTTATGGACAAGATAAAGATAGATCATTGTTTTTAACCTCAAGGGTTAATCTAAAATAAGCATGCCAGTTACCTAGACAGAGTAATATTCACCAGGAAGCTGACAAACACAAGACAGTATGTAAAGCCTGTTTAAAACAATGGTCTCCCTGGATATTATTCAGTCTTACTTCTTAGGAGCATTTTCCTCCATAATAGTTAGTCCTCTGGGCCATTGTCCATCCCTTGAGCATTCTCTACTCTGCAGGAAACCCTATCTTCTATGCTTTTTACTGATATTTTTTTAAATGGAGATCATAAAGATAGGGCAAGTGTAGGGAGTTTAGAATTGGATCCCCTTATACTGTGTTATCATGATTATTGCTTCATATAAATACATGGATATTTGTACATATGATAAGACTTATAGTGAGAAATTTCTTTTTATTCCAAAGGTTTTTTGCACTAAAATTTGTTTGCTTCTTTGTTTGTTTGTTTTTCTAAGACAGGGTCTTACTGGGTAGACCTGGCTGTCCTGAAACTCATTATGTAGACCAGGCTGGCATCCGACTCATAGTGATCTCCCTGAATCTGCCTTCTGATTGCAGGGAATAAACTGCTTCTTGCCTAAGAAAGGCTTTTAAATACTGTAGTATATTATTTTATGCTTACTTTCTGTTTATATTTTGTCCAACAAAAAGTTCATTTTTCATAAATGCTATAATTCTGTAATTGTCTACAATCAAGCAAAACATAATGAACAAATGTCATAGTATTTAACTTTGTAACTATCTTATAGGATACATACTAATCCCATTTTCAATGAAGAAATCTATTTTGATTAAGAAATAGAATAACACAAGACTTAACTAACCTATTTGAGAACACAGCATTTACATATGAATCAAAAATACTGGGTCTCAATTATCTGGTTTCAATACTTAAATAGCTTGACCACATTCCCTATCCACTTCTACTATTTGAATCAAAGATTAGAATGTTTAAGGTAATATCATATATACTATTTTAACAGTATGATATCAACATATAATGTTATTAACAATTAGAATGTCAATGATTTATTATGATAGCTAATCTAAATTATCAGCTCATTGAGATCTAGAATCACTTGAGAGATAGGACTCTAAATATATGTGTGAGATTATCAAATTATTTGAAATATTGCCATGAAAATGAGTTTAACAAAAACTCCATCACTTTTTTTTCCTGACTATGAGGATTCTGCCTCCATAATTTACCCCACCATAAAAGACTGTGCCTGTGAATCAATATAAAGCTTTCTGTAGCTTCTATCAGAATAATTTATCACAGCAACAAAAATATAACTCAGACATTTATATTATATTAAAAATACCGAATATAAAGTTCTTGCTGCAATCCATAAGATCATTTAATATCACCTTGTGTGCCATATGCATATGTTTTGTTTATGTGCCAGCTTTGATTATATGCGAGTAAAACAAAATTTAGTGTTGTTATTAAGCTTCATATTAAACTTTTCTTACATTTTTATCTTGTTATAATATGCTTAAAGTATATACATATGCATTGCAACTTATAGTTTGCATTTAAATATACTCCCTTTCAAAATAGGAAATGACTATGTAGAATTAGCCTTAGTAATTGAGTAAATAATTAAAGGAACTAAGTTAATTTATTAACCTTGATAATTATATTTTATTTACAATATGTACACATTTATAATACAATATGTACATATAATAAATTACATTAAATTATTATAGTTAACAGTATGTCTGTGTTTTTCACCAATTTTATTATAATCGCATTTGTGTAATCACTTTGTCTCTATCTAGTTACTTGAGAAATGTATAGAATAGGATATATTACCCAAATCCTCAGAGTATTAATATGCCTTTTTTGGGATCTTTCCAACTGTTGAAAGTATTTAGAAGTATTCAGCCAAAAGATTGTACAATTTGTAATCTAATACTGGAATTTAAGTGTTGATATATTTTTCATTTTTCTCTTATCGGTCTTAGGAAAAATATTAATTATATGACATATTTAGTGAATTTTGACAGTGCCTAATCACACTACTATATAAAACATACAAACGACAGAGCGGTGATGTCAGACACTGAGCTACAAACAAGCCAGAATACATCAGTTGATATGAGGCCCCCAACACATATAAAGAAGAAAGCCTGGTCTGGCCTCAGTGAGAAAGGATGCACCTAACTCTGGAGAGACTTGAGGTTCCAGGTACTGTGGAGGTCTGGTGCATTGGGGTAGGGGGTTGGAACACCCTCTGGGAGACAGGGGAGGAGGTATGTGATGAAGAATAGTCAGAGGAAGGACTAGGAGGATGATAATGACTAAACTGTAAAAAAAAAAAAAGATTAAAGAATTTTTAAAAATTGATATCTGACAATCTTTTAATTATCCATGTTTCAGTTGAACTAACAAATTGAGGAATAATTGGTAAATCTATTCATTTTCTATTCATTCTCTTTATTTTCATCCAAACATTGTGTGAGGAAGATGTAGTCCTCTAGCTATTGCTCTTAGGAGCATCTTAAGCTCTATGACCAGAATGCTGGACACTGGAGCAGTAACATGTGAGTCATTCAACTTTGAATGAAAGATCAGTGATGCTAAATAGATAGAACATTATCTGATGTGCATTTCTTCACATCATTACCTAATAAGATTTTAATGCATTCTATGTCACTTACACAGTATACAAATGCCAGAAAGAATGAGAGAAAGAGACAGACAGACAGAAAGACAGACAGAAAGAAAGAAAGAAAAGACTGAGCAAAATGGAAACATCTAAATTAAGTTCAAAATATATCTCATTTCTGATTGTTTTGTATTTCTTGTATTTTCCAGCTCCTTTGCTTTATAAAAAAACCTCTGATTTGTCTTTGAAAACAATGTTATTGAGGTGTAAATCATGGCATCTCTATTCCTGAAGATAAGGGCTCCTATTTTAGATTGTGCAGACCCATCCTTAGAAATGGGAACTTCAACACCATGGGGCATAATTAGATGTGATAAATTACAATAGATGCCCCCTCAGATATTTCTATGTAGACATTCAAATGAGAATAACAGATCTAAAATATGTAGGATAAATCTACTCAGGTTGCAATCAATAACAATTGCAATTTAACCCAGGAACAACTGAACATTTAGTTTGCTTAAGAAGAATGGGTTTTGTTCATGGATTGGCAGGATTAATATAGTAAAAATGGCCATCTTACTGAAGGCAATCTACAGATTCAA
>NW_022196912.1:53501746-53505890 GCF_008632895.1 Mastomys coucha | reverse complement strand
GGAAACTGGGAATGGAGAAATTTACATGTAAATAAAGAAAATATCTAAAAGAAAAAAAAAAGAAGTATGGGTTTGATGGGCCAATGATTAGGGTAATTCATTTAGTAATATAATATCAAAAAGGAAACCTGGGGAAAATATTGCTGAAAAGATTACAATAGAAGCCAATAATTTTAATTGCATTAGATAGAAAGTATTTAATGCTATAAATTGTCAGTCTAAAATTAATCAGCTTTCCCACAGACTAAATGGATACTGTGATGGTTAATACTAATTTTTAACTTGACAGGACCTAGCATCACAGAGGAGTTGACCATCATGCCATGTCCATGATGGAGTTTCTATTTGGGGCTAAATGAATTAAGAATACCCACCTAAATGTGGGCAGCGTTAGTCCATGTCCTAGGTCCCAGAGGGAATAAAAGAAGAAAGTACTGAGAGCAAGCCTCCACCTATCTCTGCTTCCCGAGTATGGATACAATACGATTAGCTGATTCTTGCTCTTGTAGCCATGTCTCTCTGCTATTATGGACTCTGACCTCAAATCATGACTGAACATAAACCCTTCCTTAGATTACTTCCATCAGGTATTTTGTGACAGCAACTACAAGTAACTACTGTGGGTGCCAATACTGGGGCTACATCCTGTTGTTGAAATATAACAAAATGCCTCCTTCATAATCAGCATAGTTTTTCTAGCCTCCATTTACCTTTAGGGAATGTAGGTAAAGTTACTGCATGTCTGACCCACTTACAGACCGATTTTCACATTGTCTTGTCAGAGCATTCTTCCTTGTTTAAGTAGCCCCTCAGTACTTTGAATACTCCCCTTGTTCATTATTTCATAATTAATTACTTTTAATTATATTATATTATATATAATTATAATTAATAATTCAATCTTATTTTCTTTTGATATTTTGGTTTTCATCAGACTCACAATTTGTTCAGGCTTCTAACTCAGAAGACATGACCTTCCACTTCAACCAGAAATATGAACTCGCACATCTTGCTCCATGTCAGCCTTGTGCACAATGTTCTAGCACCAAGGATCAGCAAGTTTTGTACAATTGTATGTAATTTTTCTATCATATCCTACTCAAGGTATCTTCTGTCTAGTGACTTTTATGATTCTCCTGGCAATTAGTAACACTGCACTTTATAGTCTTTAGAATACACAGTTTAAAATAATGATAAATCTCCCTATTAATGCCATTCAAATATTTGACTTCTTAATATTATGCAGAAGCTTAATTCTCTAGCAACTACAGTAAGACAATTAAACATGGCCATGTCTTAGCCATATTTTATACATTATTACACTAACAGCTCACTACCTCAGTTTTATTATCAGAACCACCTTCTTTCTTTGTTTCTTCATTCTTTTTTGAGCAACATCACTCATGATAGGCAAGTGTCCCTTCAGGCTCAAATTTGCATCATATTTTGAAAAGAGGCATTATGTTATTACTGCTACATTAGGCTGTCTTTGAGATCAAGATCTCCCTGCTTCAGGGCCTAGAGTAGATAAATTTCCAGGCCTATGGCACCAGGCTCTAATATATGTTTGTTTTACAGAACCAAATAATTATTAAATAGGAAATTTAGTAATGATTAATGTTAAAGGCTACAGTGAAAAAAACAGAGAACATTTAAATAGAATGGGTAGTATAATAAAAAAGGAAGTCTCTAAGGAAGTTAAAAGTATTCTAGAAACTAAATCTTTGAACTCAATAGAAATGATGATTTACTATAGTTTCATCAGTAGTTTGAGAGAATCAGAAGTTTTAAAGATATTACAAAAAGAGTTCACATGAAATTGAACACAAAACAATCAAGACAAAAGGGAACTAGACACACAAGGGTTGCAGGATTCTTGCAATTGTTATACCATAAATATAATCTGATGAAGAATGATTTAGGGTTAAAACAGAAAAGGCAAGATAAAATATTTGATGTTACAACAGCACAGGAAAGAATATAAAGAAAATGAAAAACAAACAAGCAAACAGGAGCAGAACACTATGTACAGCCATCAGATTCAAAGTGTAAAAAAGCAAGGTCAAGTAGAAACATGAAAAACAGGAGCAAAGAAATTCCTAATCTTTAAAGTAGTGAGCTTCAGGGAAATTGGTGTAATATTTGAATTTCTGAAGAAAAATTCTCTATCAGATGAGGAATTCATAACCACTGAAATTATCATTCCAAAGTGAGGAAAAAATATATATAGACATATGTATATATGTCTCTCTCTATATATGTATATATATCCCCAAAAATTAATGAAGAAAAACAAAGCAGTAAGTGTGTTACTTGTAATGCTACCATGTAAAAAATACTAAATAAATCTATAGAGTATCAGAGATGTCTTTTTTTTTCATGTTTTTTATATTTCAAACGTTATCCCCTTTTCCGGTTTTTCCTCCAGAAACCCCCAATCCTATACCCTTTCCCCTACTTCTATGAGGGTGCTCCCCCACCCACCCACTCCCATCTCACTGCTCTGGCATTCCCCCACACTGGGGAATTGAGCCTTCACAGGACCAAGGGCCTCTCCTATTGATGCCAGATAATGCTATCCTCTGCTACCTATGCAGCTGGAGCCATTTGTACACTTTGATTGGGGGTTTAGTCCCTGGGAGCTTTGGGGAGCTCTGGTTGGTTTATATTGTTATTCTTCCAATAGGGTTGCAAAACTCTTCAGCTCCTTCAGTCCTTTTTCTAACTCCTCCATTGGAATCCCTCAGTCCAATGTTTGGCTGTTAGCATAGGCCTCTGTATTTGTCAAGCTCTTGCAGAGCCTCTCAGGAGACAGCTATATCTAGCTCCTGTCAACAAGCATTTCTTGGCATCCACAGTAGTGTTTGGATTTGGTGTCTGTATATGGATGAATCCCCAGGTGGGGCAGTCTCTGGATGGCCTTTCCTTCAGTCTCTGCTCCACACTTTTTCCGAGAATTTCCTTTAGACAGAAGCTATTTAGTTAGGAATTCTGTTGCTGTGAATGATACCATGACCATGCAACTCTTTGGGGGTGGCTTATAGTTCAGATGTTTAGTCCATTATCATGACATGAAGCATGGAAATGTGAAGGCAAACATGATGCTAGCGAAGTTGCTATGAGTTCTACATCTGGACTCAAATGTGTGGCTTGAACATCTGAGACCTGAAAACCTATCCCCAGTGACATATACTTCTTCCAGTAAGACTACATCTCCTATAGAACCACTCCTATGAGCCTATAGGGAGCCACTTCTTTTGTTTTTTGTTTTGTTTGTTTTTTTGTTTGTTTTGTTTGTTTGTTTGTTTTTCAAGACAGGGTTTCTTTAGGTAGCCCTAGCTGTCCTGGAACTCACTCTGTAGAGACCAGGCTGAACTCGAACTCAGAAATCTGCCTGTCTCTGCCTTCCAAGTGCTGGGATTAAAGCTGTGCGCCACCACAGCCCAGCAATAGGAGCCACTTTTATTGAAACTACAGCTAAAGAGAATAGAATATTTGCAATTAAGAAACTCAGACCAGTGCTAGCTCAACTGGCGGTTAGCATGTACAAGAATGCAAATAGATCCATTCCTATTTCCTTGTACAAAGCTCAAATCCAAGTGGATCAAGGACCTCAACATCAAACCAGATACACTGAAACTAATAGAAAAGAAAGTGGGGAAGAGCCTCGAGCAAATAGGCACAGGGGAAAATTTCCTGAAGAGAACACCAATAGCTTATGTTCTAAGATCAAGAATTGACAAATGGGACCTCATGAAATTGCAAAGCTTCTGTAAGGCAAATGACACTGTCACTAGGACGAAAAGGCAACTAACAAATTGGGAAAAGATCTTTACCAATCCTATATCTGATAGAGGGCTAATATCCAAGGTACACAAGAACTCAAGAAGTTAGACTCCAGAGAACCAAATAATTCTATTTAAAAATGGGGTACAGAGCTAAACAAAGAATTCTCAACTGACGAATACTCAAAGTACAAACCACAAACCACAAGAAACTCAAGAAGAAGGAAGACCAAAGTGTGGATACTTCTTTCCTTCTTAAAATGGGGAACAAAATACCCATGGAAGGAGTTGCAGATACTAACTATGGAACAGAGACTAAAGGAAGGACAATTCAGAGACTGCTCCACCTGGGAAGCCTT
>NW_022196912.1:53498980-53501277 GCF_008632895.1 Mastomys coucha | reverse complement strand
AAAAAAAAAAAAAAGAAACTCAGACCAGCTGGGCTGTGGTAGAGCACGCTTTTAATCCTAACACTTGGGAATCAGAGGCAGGCAGATTTCTGAGTTTGAGGGCAGCCTGGTCTACAGAGTGAGTTCCAGGACAGCCAGGGTTACACAGAGGAACCTTATGTTGAAAAACCAAAACCAAACCAAACCAATCCAAACAAAAACGAAAACAAAACAAACAAACAAACAAACAAAACACCTCAGCCCAATTAAAGAAAGGAAAAATACTCTAATTGCTGGAAAATATTAGTTGGCTTATTTGTATTGTTCCTAATTGATCTCAAACAATGATGACAAACTACAGGTTCAATGTGATCTATGGATACATAGAATGGATGATAATGACTAAAGGTTTTGAGATACAAGAATTCACAACTCTTTGGGGTAAGGTTCTGGTTGAGACTAATCATAAGTATATATTACAAATTCTAGGACAAACCTCTCTGATATTTTGAAAGAAATATGTGTGATATTCTGAAAGAAATTTTTTTTTTTAAAAAAGAGTGATATGGATACCTGTGGGAAAAGGGGATGTCAGTTTTTTTTTTCCAATGGAATGTCACTTGGTATATCAACCCCAGTCCAGGGCAGGTAGCACAACCTACAATAATTAGCTAATGCAGAACAAATTTTGTATTTGTGTGTATATATATATACTTTTTGTTTTGGATTTTGTGCTTTATTGGTTTAATTCACTCATTTTTTGGTTTTGGATTTTTTTTTACTTGTTTTGTTTGGTTTTCTGGTTTACTTTTTGTTTTTTGGGTTTTTTTTGTTGTTGTTGTTTTTAAGGGAGAAGTTTGGGGCAGGTCTCAAGGTCAGGTAAGAGGAAGAATATTATCAAAATATATCATATTGAAAATCTGTACTAAAAGTTTTAAAAATAGAATTAGATAAATGTTAACTAAAATCAAAGAAAAAGATACAAGGAAAAATGAATTAAGAAGGTATTCAAAGATTACAAAACAGTTAAAAAATATGGTTGATTGCAATCTCAACTGTAGGCTAGTTTAAATGTGGTTTATCTAAATACATAAGATTATGGACAAAACTTCAAAGTAACATTAAGTAGTTAAATGATAGATCTGTGTTGTGAACAAGAAGACCACTTTACATATAAATATTTGGCTAATAACTATATAAAGAAAAATTATAACCAATAAGTAATCTCAATAAAGTTTAATTAACAGTATTAGGTTAAGACACAGTATACTTCAAAAGTGAAGAAATCCATAAGATGATAAGGAAAGACCATTTCAACAGAATGAGGAGAGTGCTTTCTCAAGTAGACACAACAATACTTGTATGTGCTTCCTAACAAAGCATCAAGATTCATTAGGGAAATGCAGAAACACAGAGAGACATCAGAAATCACTTAGAGTTTGGAGCTTTATAGGCCCTTTAAAAGCCTTTGACAGAGCTGACAGGTATAATGTCAGTAACAATATATTTGAACTGATTCTTACCACCAATAAGATAAATTTAAGTGATATTTATAACAGACTTCATCCATAAATCACAAAATATGTGTTCTTCTCAAGATAACCTGGGAAATTCACCTGAGCAATGACACAAAAGTCAAAGGATAGGAATCATTCAATATTTGTTCTCAAACTACAGTGAAAAAAGAAGAAATTAGAAAAATATCTCAAAATATGGGAAAATTAACTTGCACTTTTTTTCCTATATGTTATACTTACTGTAGAAGTCAAAAAAAATTAGCCTCTTGTATTGAGGAATTCAGGGACTGAAATAAAAAAGTAAATCACAGATAATTGTGGCAATCATACTTATAATCTGACACTCTGAATTCCATCCTTAGAACCCACAGAGTAGCTCCTGCAAGCTGAACATGTTCCTTCTCACATGCACTGGGAATGCATGTACATATATAAATACATCAGCTAAATTTAAGCTTTTAAAATAAATGAAAATATTTACACATAGCAAAACAAAGAAAGGAAATTCATCATGGCCCATAATAGGATGATGCCATTCAATCCCATGAAATGATGTTTTTTCAGAAGAAATGCTTATGTTGAGATGGAGGTGAAACCATCTTTCTTCAGTGATCTGTGTCCTGTGATTCTTAATATAGATAATAGTGTATGTACAGTTGATTACATGTTATGAAATTTAAAAAATAAATCTAATTGGAGAGGTAATTACAAAATATTTTCTTTTTTCCCCTTTCTTTTATTAGATACTTTATTTACATTTCAAATGTTATCCCCTTTCTTGGTTTCAAAAAAAAAAAAAAA
>NW_022196912.1:53493329-53498895 GCF_008632895.1 Mastomys coucha | reverse complement strand
CCACCTCAAAATATTTTCTTTTTGTTTGTTTGTTTGTTTGTTTGTTTTCAAGACAGGCTTTCTCTGTGTAGCCCTGGCTGTCCTGGAACTCACTGTAGACTAGGCTGCCTTGAATTCAGAAATCCGCCTGCCTCTGCCCCCCATGTGCTGGGATCAAAGGTGTGCGCCACCACCACCCAGCCAAAATATTTTCTTAACTAAGATGTTTGTTAGTACAACTGTAAATGGAGCTGTTTTTCATTTTAGCTGATGTATTTATTATTAGTATATGCAAACCAAAGTTATTTTACTTTAATCTCAGTTCATCCTTTCCATTTTGTATACACTTTATTTATTTTCCTTGCTTCATCCAAGTGTCTGGGAGTTCTAGTTTCGTGCTAAATAATAGTAAAGATAAAGTATTTTGGGGGGGGGATGCTGGACATTTAGTGTTTTGCCACTAGATATGCCAGCTGTAAGATTCTGGGTGTGTTCTTCATCGAGCCAGGGAAAACCCTTATCCTCCTAGTTTGCTGAGTTTCATACTCAAATGTTCCTGCAATGCATTTTCTTTCCATTTACTTCAGGAGAATTCATAATTTTGTATTTCTATTTCAAATTATTTTATTTTAAATAAAGTATTTAAGTAAAGTCTTCATTTTATTTTCAAAATTAAAATAAAACATCATTTTCTCTCTTCCCTTTGTTCCTGTCCATTCCCTCTCATACAGTCCCTCTTGATGACTCTCAAATTCATGACCTCTTATTCTTTAATCACTTTATACACATATCCCTAACTACACAAGTACAAAATTCCCAGTCATATTACACTATTTATATTTTTGTATTTTGAGACATGGTATGATATAGAACAGGCTGGCCTGCCTAGTACTTTTAATCCCCCTGATTTACACCATTAAGTGTTGATGTAATAAGCATGTGATATGATAATTACCACATCTATGTCAGTTAACTCTCATTAATTATCAGAGATAAACAGCTTCAGAAAGGAAGTATTTCTTGTCCAATGTTACTTGCCTCCATGGTTTCAGCACATAGCAAGATAGAATACCACAGCAAAAGACAGCCTGAAGCCAAGAAGCAGGAAGGGAGGGAGGGAGGGAGGGAGGGAGGGAGGGAGGGAGAGAAAGAGGCACCACAGACCTGCAGAAGCAAGCCGCAGTGACCAGCCCAACTTCCTTACAGCTCCTTCAGTTATGAATGAGTTCATCTGTCGATGGGCACTCCCAGTTACCTCTCTGTAAGCTCACCCCTTCCATAGCACTGAGCCTGTTACTGGCCACTTTACATCCAAGCCAGAGCACCTAGAGCATTTGTTTGGTTTTGGTACAAATATTTAAGGACTTTGTTTTCTCACTTAGTTGTTATTTTATTGATAAAAAGTGTGGTATTTGGTTGTATTTTTGAATATTTGTCTTCCATTCATCTATTTTTTTTCATTTATTCCAGAATGTGTCAATTTTTTTTATCATGTTGGCTCATTTTGCTCAGGTTTTGTGGGAGATATAGGCTGTTGGTATTGTTGCTGTTTGTTTGTTTTTTAAATTGTAAGTGGAAGAATCTGTAAATACAGTGTGATATAGTTCTCATGGTGCTGATGTTACAGATTTCTGGGTGTTTTTGTTTGATTTGCTTTTACTTGATGTTTTTTCAGGTCTAATTGATCAGTTTGGAGTTTTATGTTTTAAACTTCTCAGTAAAAGAATTTTGCCTACAGATGTGCAAGGCCTGTTAAACATTGCATTACCAATTCACTGAACTGGTTCCCCCCCCTTCTCTCTCTCTAGCAAATACCAAGTTTCAAGACATATTTTTTCCAAGGTCCTGTGATTGGAGTGGTTGTGTGATAGATTTCTCCTTCTGTGTTTCAGTGATGACCCCAAATTTGTGAGATCTGGTTGCTTGCAAAGGGGTTTTCTTTATAATAGTCTCTGTTCCTTCCTTTATCCTTGGTAATAAAAAACATGTCCATTTGTTTTGACAAATGCCCTCAGACAGAAAAGCTGTCTTCAGGGCTCTGCTAATGTATCTCCTGTTTTTCTTCTCTTATTTGAGCCACTAAATACTAATCTTATTTCAAGTTTAGTATTTCAAAATTGAAACATTTATCTGACATTGTGTATTAGAACACCTAGCCCACCATACCCTGTGCATATCTTTTAACAAATAACTAATCGGAGCAGGAAGGAGGCCAACGAGATTCTGTTTTCCTTCAGCTTTTTAGAGGACAATACTTTAAACCATTAGAAATTATTAAAAACTCCTACACAAATTTCACAGTATTAAACAGGAATGCCATAGTTAAGAAGTATTCAAACACTACTTCAAAATGATATTTTATCCTGTTTTACAAAGATGTGCTGCCATCCAGCTTTGCATGAAAAAAAAATAGCATGCCTTGTCTTAATTGTCCCTCTGTCTCTTCATGCTATATTCTATCATAAAAAATAATTAGAGGAAAGAACAAACAAACAAAAGAAACATTCCAGGTTTTTCAAAATTTATACACTAACAATAGCTGATTGGTATTTTCTACTGGCCCTTCATATATATATATATATATATATATATGTATATATATATATATATATATATACATATATATATATATATATATAGCCAAGTTTTGTCATAAAATCTTTGAGTTTGAGATCCCTGTACATACTCTAAAAACAAAACTGGACTGTGGACTAGCTATTTAGAGGCACTTTATATTACATTTTTGTCAGTCTATGAGAGCAATGTTGGTCCAATAACTATATCCCCCAGAGTGCTTGGTCTACATGTTACCACAAGGACACTTTAATTAGAATAGCCTAGAATTTGAGCAATGAGTATAATATTTTTGCAGAAGTCTTTTCAACCTGAGAACAAATATCTATTTTAAATCATTTTCCACGTAACTGTTAGTAAAAAATGTAAGCAACATACTATGTAGATTCATTTACTTAATAAGTATATAATAATCATCTATTATTTATAGGGTATAGGTGACTCAGGTAAATAAATATAAAATCTTGGAAATAATGAGTTTCCAAGATGAAATAGGAGGATCAAAAGTTCAAGATCAACCTCAGCTATATAGCATGCTGAGGCTAGCTTGGCACACATGAGTCCTTATTTAAAAAAAACAAAGACAAAAACAAAACATAACATAAGAGTACAGCATTAATTATCTAAATACCTACAATTAGTACTTCTATTCAAATTAATCAAAAATTTTCAGAAGATTGCTTAAGCCATAAGCATTTTATAATGACCAAAATAATGATCAAATAAATATATTTTCTCTCAAGTTAAAATAATTACTTAATCCTAAATAACACTCTTATTGCTTATTATTTTGCAGTGCTAGAAATTAAGCCCAAGTCATTGTGCATACTACTCAGACTCTACTATTATTCTCTGTAAAAGTATTGTTGAATACTTTTACACTGCTGAATAATCATACCTTGTCTAGCTCTTTTTTGACTCTGGGAGGCTGGTTCAACTCAACTCTTCTGGCTCAAACTCCTCTCCAAGCAGACTGATTCAGTCTGGTGCCTCTAGGCTTCTCACAGATTTCCTCTGCTTGGCCTCAAACTAACTCTGGAAATTTGTTCTAATCCTCTGGTTCCTTCTTATGCTCTGGATTCAACTGCCTATGTTGACTTGCACTGAACAGCATGAACTCTGGAAAAAACAACACCCCTGCACTGCACTCATTGTACTGACTCCCAGTACTCAACTCACAACTCACTGACTGAACTCTCTCTCCTTGTGTTGCTTTCTTACAAAGCTTTTCTTTTGAGAATTGAGTGTATCCTATCTCTGACACTGTTAAATCATTTCATAACTTGGTCTATTCTTCAATTAGACTTCATTGTTTGGCATTAAAGATATATTCTAAAGGAAACCAGGCAAAGGGATTAGAGGTGCATACTAAGGATATGTCAACATTCCATCCAGATAACAGAGACCAAGGTCTTCAGATGTGATCAGAACTGCCATATAGCTATCTATATTAAAGTTCCTGTAGAGAGTTAAAGCTCCCTTTTTCATATTATGCCATTAACTTGCTTATTCATTCATTCAAACTTTTCTACAGATTGATTAACACATGAGTATTAACTTTGAATTTTCTAGTCCATTGTAAACTGATGTAGTATATAATAAATTGCTGTGCTGTTCTTTGAACAGTTACCTATATTTCTCAGACTCTGGGTTTGGTGTCTATATATGGGATGGATCCCCAGATGGGGCAGTCTCTGGATGGGCTTTTCTTCAGTATCTGCCCCATACTTTGTCTCTGTATTTCCCTCCCATGATTATTTTGTTACCCCTTCTAAGGACTGAAGCATCCATACTTTGGACTTTCTTTTTCTTGAGTCTCATGTGGTCTGTGAATTGTATCTTGAGTATTCTGAGCTTTTGGGCTAATATCCACTTATCAGTGAGTACATACCATGTGTGTTCTTTTGTGACTCAGAGTTCCCAGGGACTAAACCATCAACCAAAGAGTATACATGGAGCAACCCATGGCTCTAGCCACATATGCAGTTGAGGATGGCCTTGTCAGACATCAATGGGAGGAGAGGTCCTTGATGTGTGAAGACTTTATGCCCCAGTGTAGGGGAATGCCAGGGTAGGGAGGTGGGAGTGGATGGGTGGGTGAGGGAGCACCCTCATAGAAACAGGGAGAGGGGAGATGGGATAGGGGAAACTAGGAAATGGGATAACATTTGAAATGTAAATAAATAAAATATCTAATAAAAAATAAATGTTATCCATAGCCTGTCTATTATTAAAATCACTTTCCCTTATTTTTTACACTAATCTCCAGTAGATGTTCCAAATGAACAATAATCTTCTAAATTATCATGTATTCATTCTGAAAACTACAACATTACACTTAGTAAAGCATTGTATATTATGCCATTCTTAATGGCCAAATCTCAACATGTACCTCATTAGATAAGGTAAAATTAATGAAGAGAAACTAAGCCAGAAATTTCTAACACAAGTTATTTAACATATAAATAATTCATATCAGAAAGGCAGATTTAAACAAAACAAAACATGGAAATCACATAAATACATGAGACCCATGGGATCCAAGGACATAGAGTTAGGAGTACCATTAGAAAACAGAAGATTATCTGGGGAATATCATCCTGAGTGAGGTAACCCTATCACAAAAGAACACACATGGTATGCATTCTATGATAAGTGGTTATTAGCCCAGAAGTTTGGAATACAGGAAGAATAACCCACAAACCACAAGAAACTAAAGAAGAAGGAAAACCAAAAGGTGGACATTTCATTCTTTCTTAAAAGGGGGAACAAAATACCCATGGAATGAGTTGCACAGACTAACTATGGAACAGAGACTTAAGGAAGGACAATCCAGCCTGATATAGCTGTCTCTTGAGAGTCTCTGACAATACCTGACTAATACAGAAATAGAGGCTCACAGCCATCCATTGAACTGGATACAGGGTCCCCAATGAAGAAGCTATAGAAAGGACCCAAGAAGCTGAAGGGTTTGAAGCCCCTTGGGACAAACAACAATATGAACTAACTAGTA
>NW_022196912.1:53474398-53493191 GCF_008632895.1 Mastomys coucha | reverse complement strand
TTGGAGGGGAAACTGGGAAAGGAGAAATTTACATGTAAATAAAGAAAATATCTTTAAAAAAAAAGAAAGAAAGAAAATAGAAGAATATTATTATTCCTCTTCTGACCACATAGGTGTTCAGATCCAGAGGTGGGTGCAAGCTGGAGGTGTCAATGGTAGAGTAGTCATCAGAACTTTATTCATTACTCTTGGACCACCTTGGAAGTGCTCTGTGTTTGTTTTAAATTTAGAAGAAATCGCTGCTATCACACTGCTACTATTTGTTAATGCTAGAATGATGTTGCAACAGGAGACAGAAAGAGATGCCCTTATCAACTTCTGACCTAACAGTATCACATCATTGAATTCCAATAGTAAAGCACTTTTAATAGGATAAGGTTGCAGACTCTCATCCCCAGTATCCAAGTAGATGCTTTAAAACCTGTTCTAACACAGGAACATATTATCCACAAGAGTTTCCTCAACTTAAGATAAACCTTTCCTTCTAGTTTTATCTGCTGCTCAAGTATGAACAATTGTTTTCTACTAGATTTGTCTCTGTCACCAAATCATATTTAAATTTTTCATTATGATCATCACATCAAGATCTTTTTACAATCCTAGAGTACAGTTCTGTCCCTTCTCTATTATTGGGATTTGCATATATAAATCCTTAGCTTCTTTCTAAATTGATTTTAAGGTTTTATTCTTTATGCTAAATGTTTGCTTTTTGCACAAGTCTCAGAATCCAGTCCATGGGATCTTTATGTGAAAAGCTAATGGAATGTGTTTCCCATTTGCATTTGCATCTCTCTCAAGATCACAACAGTCTGCCTGTTTCTTCAAATAATTATTGTTGTGCTAATTGTCTCACCCACAAGGTCCCCCAGTTTAGAAATGATACCTCACCATTGTCTGCATCCCAGATGTTAAGTGCTCATTAATTGATAGAATTTCCAAAATGGATGTATACAAAGATAGAAAAGTAACACAGGTCTTATGAATATATGAATTTTAATTTCAGGAAGACAAAGAGATGAGCTTTTTCAGAACATACATTTCTAAGCTTCTGTAATTTCTGCTTTGCTGTTCTCAATGATGATTAATATTTAAGTATCTAACTTTCAACAGCTCCTGAAATGCTTCTTTTTAGTTGATGTTGGAAAATCACAAGGGATTTCTTTCATTATGATTTTATGATCATAATTGTATATAAACCAAGCACACTGGAAGCTGTCTTCCTACCTACTTGATATCCCACTATTTGCTCTTTGGCATCTGTCCTGATTCTAGAGAAAAGGGACATTCTGTCTGCTCTCATGTTTTTTTCATAGCAAAACAAAATGTCAATGGAATTAAATATACATTTATTGTTTTCTTCTACCTGCAGATGGCCAGGGACCCCAAGAAATGGGGCACATTTAAATTACTAACCAGTTCTGAATTTGATATGTGGGGATGAATGTTTGATGCATAATGCCATGAATAACCTCAATTTCTCTTTGATCACCAAGAAGACAATATTCTCTCTTGATGCTACTAATGTCCGATTAGTTAATTTATTTACTCTCAATCCTCATTTTGAAGCTAAGAGTTAAATGTTTGCACATGTACTGGTAGAAGACACCAAATTACATAAGATCCATATGGTAAGAAATCATTAAATACATGTTTCTTTTAAATTAAGGATTTGTTGTCAGTATTCCACAAAGCTTTGACTCTGTACCTATACCTATAGCTACTTCCAGTGTTTTTTTTTTCCTAATACAGAAAGGGTTTCCTAAGGATCATGAACACTTTGGGAGGTATATCTTAGCCATTTTAATTTCTTTTTGGAGAAATCTCTATTTAGATTCCTTAAAACATTTTTTAATTGAGCCATTTGTTTCTTTGACTATATGTCCTTTGACTTTGATATTAATTTTGATATTTATCAATTAACAAATACTTGAAGTAAGTTCTCTGATGACAGATATAGTGCTGGCAGAGTCTATCCTATTCTGTGGGTTCTCCTTCAGTGAGTTCTTTCCTTTGCTCTCTACAAGCCTTTCAGTTTTATGAATTCCTTTTTGCAATTGTTGGCCTTAGCTCCTATGCAAATGAAGCCCTATTCAGAAAGCTCTTTCCTCCATGAACATTTTGTAGGGTACAAGGGATGTCTTGTACTGGCAGTTTTAGCATTTTAGGTGTAGGTTGACAAATATGGGTCTGATTTCATCTAGAGTGGATAAAGTAAACAAAGCAACTGACAGTGAATACTGGCCAGGTTTTAGAGAAAGGGAATCTTTGTTTACTTTTTGTAGAAAGGAAAACTTGTAAAACTACCATGGGAATCAGTATGGAGAATCTTCAAAAAAATACAATGAATTCTACCATATGACCCAACTATAGAATTTCTTGGCATATGCCCAAAGAATTCAACATTCTACTCCACAGATACTTCCTTGGCAATGTTCATTAAGCTCTATTTACAATAAATAAGAAACAAAACAAAGAAAATGTCCTTCAGCAAATGAATGGATGATGGAAACTTGCATCACATACACAATGGAATACAGAGCTCCAACTAGAGAAGCTGAGAGAGAAAAATTCAAAGGAGGAGGGAAGAAACACTAAGGCTCTTAGATGAAGGGAAGTATATTTATCTTATATTTACTAAAGTATATATATATGTGTGTGTGTATATATACGTATATATATAATATGTATGTAGGTCAATACATGCTATGAACACCTGTGTCAATATGTTTATGTACCTATAGATAGATATTAAATAACATTATGATAACTGGGCTGACAATGTTCCCTACAAGAACTAATTAATCATTAACAAAAATCCCAGTTCTAGGCACAAGAAACCTTCTTTTGAGAGATGGGTCAGGACAGGTCAAGTGACTCACAGAACAATATAGACTATTACTGTTACCCTTGGTTACCTCTCAAATGTTGAAGTTAATCTCCTATTTCCGAAGTCACCATACACTTAGGACATAAGATTTGGATGATTCTAAAGACCTTAGTTCTGTGCTCCAGCTTATATAGTACCAAAAATTACTATCGATGCTTCTAAGAAAGGAAAACAATTGATAGTCTTCCTTAGCTATAAACCTACAAATCACCAGCAGGGTAAGATATATTTGTAAGGGTAAAATAAGTGGTATTCCAAAGAAGGCAACCAACAGCTAATTAGAATTAAGGCCCATTCAACAGGATGGAAATCTTGGCTGGTACTAGAAATCAAGCCAACTTACAGGAACTAGTAAGGTTAAAAATCTTAGAGGAGAATCTGCTACCATTATTATGATAGATGAGCACCATCCCTAACTATAATCTAAATTGTAACTTTATGCCAATAGATAAGTGATGCTATCAGCACTCACCAAAGAGACTTCCCTTAACAGCAAATGAAAAATATCACAGAAACTGCAGCTAGACACAACTGAAAGATCAGCAAGCTATGAGGAGCTCAGTCCCAGTGGAAACACCTATAACACTGCTCCTTCATCTGTGGCTCAGAGAACATTGTAAAAGAGTGGGTAGGAAGACTGTAAGATCCAGATTAGCAGGTAGTCAGCTGTGGGGCTGCCTTCTAGAAAGAGTTTCATAAGCAAAATTCAAACAATAATAATACTAATGGGGCCTCGCTTCTAGAAAAAGAATTACAGGCAACTGATGACTTCAGAAAGTGGAAGAATTAGCCTCTTTCAGGGATGAACCTCTCAGTTGGTTATACAATAGAAGTGGGCAGCCTTGAAATTATTTATATGCCACCAACAAAAATGGACTTAGCTGGTTGTATTTATGTATTTACAGACACACATATACATATATATATATAAAGACATATAAAACTAATCAAAAAAAGTGGCTATCATTTTTAGAATGGGAAGGAGCATGGAAGATATTGGAGGGGATAAAATAAAGTGAGAAATTATGTAATTATACTTTAGATAAAATACATTAATATTGTACAAAATTATTATACAGTGGGCAATATGTCTCAGAATTAATACTCACATAAACATGAAAAGACAGTTAAACTCAATAGTTATAATAAAGAATGCCCTTGGCAATCAATTCCTTAATGTGTTTCAAAGCTCCATGTGGTATATTGATCTGTATTTGACATTTGTTGTAGCTTCTTGGATTTAGTATGTTTTTATCATTGACTGAAATAAACAGGAACAAACCCACATAACTAAATGATTTTTCAGTTATTTTACCTAGAGCTTAATGTTACATCTTGATGTTTGTGGTTCTAAAATGCATTAGAGACACAGAGATAAGCCTTAGATCCAACTTCATTGCCAATGGGCAGGAAAACATTCAAGTGCTTACTTCTTCTTGACTATGAGTGGTAGGTGCCTGTTGGAACTTTTTGTATGCTCTAATGAGCCTGAAAATGGCATTCCAGTTTAAAGTGCCTCTGGAAGACTATCAACCAAAGATCTAGCTGGTTTTAAAGGAACTTAGTAGTAAAGAAGACAGTGTTTATTGTGAAAATATATATTGGTGAGTGTCACAGCAAGCTATTTATAGAGAAGAAAATCAAAACTTGTTTGTACAGCAGCAGAACAGCAAACTAGAAGTTTTGAACAAATCAAAACTGTCTCAACTTGTCCTAGGCACAAGCCTCAGGAACCGGAAGGTTGAGTAAGTGCTTTGAAAAGTATACTGCAGACAATTTCTCATGAAAATGTTCATATGAAACTGTTCTAATGAACTCACCACTTTTACTAAAACTAAAACCTCATCATATAAAACAGCTTTTATTAAAAGCTGTTAAGGTTTGGTCTTTTGCTCTGTATTGTAATGCTAAATACTGGCTGCCAAGGCCTGGTTACCCCCAAAGACAAGTGAATTTGCACATAGACCCAAGTGACACTACATGACCTTATCCCTGATTGGTGAATGAAGATGCCTACAACCTATAGCTAGGCAGAATTGAGATGGGCAAAGCTTGGGGTTCCTAGGTTTGAGATTTGAGAACTATGAGGAGGGGTAGAAGGGAGAAGGAAGATGCCATAGGTTAGGTGAATCAAAAGCATGGCCATGAGGGCTGGCCAATTGAAGTCATGAAGAGCAGCCCAGTCAGAATATGGTAAATTGTAATTCGTGGTTATTAATGGAGAAATAGATTCTAATAGCTTAGAGGGTAGATATGTATCTAGCTCCAGTTCTGATGGAGGTTTATTATAATAACAAAAGTTGAGTGTCTTTTATATGGGAAGTGAATGGTCAAAGGCAGTGTACAAAACCCCAACTGAGACTAAATAATTTCTACAACAAAACGCTGTTTCAAGAGCCCTGAATTTACACAGAAAAGAACACTTCCTGAGTATTTTTTTGTTGTCCTCATTCTTTTTTTTTTTTTTGCCATTGCCATGGCTGATAAACCAAAAGCTAATGCTATCAATACAAGCAAAGATACAACAATGGGTTTATTATTATTAATTTCCAGAGGAAATTCGTTCCATATTGGTATGAGTGAGTCTCCAGACTAGGAATAGGTTAATGTAGCTAACCAATCACTAAAAATGCAGTTCTGTAATAAGGAAGAAGCTCTGAGGTGAAGAAATGTGAGTCTACACATTTCTTAGGTGACTAACGAGTATCAAGAAGTCAAAATATTTGAGGAACTGAATGTAAAGTTTACATAAATAATGTGCTATAGAAATATAACACTCTTTAAAAAGATGTTGTCAATCATGCATACAAAATATATAGGAATTTAGTTATTTACTCTAAGATACATTTGTTTGTGACCACATCTTGACAAGAATACAAATCAACAATATGGGCACATACAATGGCTCAGTCAGAATGGGATCACTAGCACATGTATAAAAAGCTACATGTTTTAGTGTTACCTGTGATACAAAAGGTAGGAAGGAGAAAAAATGTTTTGGGGATCATTCTGTCCAAGGAGTCTTGTCTAGTCAGTGAATCCTGTTTCAATTCATAGGAAGGCTGTATTTATGCATTTCAGTATATGGCATAACAATATTAAAAAATGACCAAAGAGGTCTTAAATTTGAAAGAAAGCAAGGAAGTGTATAAAGAGAGTTTGGAGAAAGAAAAGGAAAATGGAAATGAGGTAATCTGAAAAAAATATTTTAAAAAACAGGGCGTATAAAAATAGAGGAAATACCCTGTGTTAACTTACGGCTTCTCAGGCATCTGTGTACACACACATGAAGATGTTCATATGCATATAGCAAAAACATCCCCTCCCTACACAAATATGGAAGTATATTTCTGAGGTAAAATCTTTTTTTTAAATACTGGTTATTTTGTTTATTTACATTTCAAATGTTATCACCCTTCCTAGTTTCCTCCCTGAGAACCCCTGCAATCTACCCTCTCCTCTGCCTCCACAAGGGTGCTCCCCTACCCACATGCCCAGTCCCACTCCACTGCCCTAACATTTCCCTAAGCTGAAGTGTCAAGCCTTCACAGGACAAAGGTCCTCTCTTCCCATTGATGCCTGACAAGGTCATCCTCTAGTACATATGCTGCTGGAGCCATGGGTCCCTCCATGTGCACTCTTTGGTTGGTAGTTTAGTCCCTGGGAGCTCTGGAGGGTCTGGTTGGTCTTACTACTTGGTCCTAGATGGTTCAGAACTCACAGGATCCTCTTGCCTCTGTTTCTTTCTCCCAGGTTCTTGAATTAAAGGAAAATACCATTATGCCCAGCATATTCAATGTTTCAAATGCTTTGTTTCTACAAAAACTAAAAACACTGATAAATCCTATTGTAATTTTTGTATATACATGCACATTAGAAGGTAAGATTCTATTTTTTTAAAAAAATATAAGCCATGGAAAATTATATTAATTGATACTTAATATTTTATTATACTGTATTTAAGTAACATATCTAAAATAAGACTTTTGTTAAAAGATAATAAATTTGTTGCTATGCTATGGCTAGTGATTCCAACATACCATATAAATGAGACAATATTTTTTTAATGAAGATTTATTACCACTTGTTCAATCTCAAATTGCAGGTCAACTGACCTTACTAGGATATTGGCAACAGGAATGATTATAAAAAGAACTAGTCGTGTCCTAAAAAACATCTAATATTTTCATATTAGTCTACCAGCAGTGATCTGTGTATTGTAAATGAAACTTAGTCTTACACAGCACAAAGCGCAAGTCTTCACAGGAGAATTTATTCTCCTTAAAAGTGTTTGACATGATGTTTTATGCAGAATTTTATTATCATGTTCCAGCTGGTAATCTGAATAGGAAACAGATGCTTTCTAAGAAAAATAATTTAAAATAGTATTACTGTTTTGAAACCTCTGGACTTGTGACATATATACAAGTTTCATGGAGAATAAGTGTATACATCAAAAATGTTTTATGCAATGAAAAAGAAACAGACTTATCCATGGAGATGATCTGAACTTCGTATAAAGTACCTATGTGGTCTTTCAATAATAACACCTTAAATACTATGAGTAATGCCAGATAGTAACAAGTTTAAAAACTTGATTTCTTAGTATGTTTTGAGAAATTACAAAAGAGGTCACTTGTAACTAGAGGATCACACAAAAAATGTTAAAATCAAACTAAATAAGAATGATGAACAAGACTGAAAGAAATGACAAATAATTTGGCTACAAATGTATAAGGTATATTAAGAAAGTCTGTATATATCAAATAATAAAATGTCAAACTTCATACAAATTATAACATACACCTCTCTAATATTTAATTTTAGACTCTTACAGATACTCATTTTGCAGTAATGATGATTGATTCTTTTGTATTTATTACTTCATACACAATTTTTTAATTCAATAAAAGATATGTTTAAATATTCAAAAAAGTGAATCAGGACAGGACTGTCTTCCCATTATGTGGCTACTGTGTTCTTCCCTATTTTCTTGTTAACACAACCCAATAGTTAATCAAAAACTTTAGTTAGAAAAAGCAACATGTTTAATTAAGATTTGTTTTTTGCTAAATTCAGTTGAGTCTGCATCTTGAATGTCTTCAGTGGTTAGTCCTGTGACTAATTGCCAGGAACAAATTGTCTACTGGACTTGAACAGATGTCTGCACTGTAATCCACTAGAGAAAGAAGGAGGAAGAACCAAAAAATGATTGTCCTCTCTTCTAGACTGGCATAGTGGCAACGGTGACTATGCTAAAGCCATCAAGAGAAGTATGAGAACCAAGCAACTATTGCCTCAGAGATTTCCTGAGAGTAGTATATAGACCAGTCCCAAACTATCTAAATTGCAGGCCTCAAGTCTGCCCTAAAACCAATGACCTCAGTGCTTTGAGGTGGAATTTGTTATGGAGCACATGGAAAAGTTAAGCTGAGGTTCTCTTTTAAGAAACATTAACAAAATTGCAGTCATCATCATGTTTCAAACACAGATGAGCACTTTCAGTAATATAATTATAACAACGAAAACCATGAAAAAATCTACTATGAGTATGAAATTCTCAAAGTGTAATGTTTAAAAATTATATACTAAAATCATGAGTTAAAGATTATTTTAAAGGGCTGAGATCTGAAGCCAATAAGAAACATATAATTTATAAGTGAACATAAACAGAAACATAAAGCAGAACCAAATAGCAATATATTAAGTGAATAACATCACAATAACTTACAATATTTTTTAGTTATCTCTACCAGTATTATCTAAAACAAAAATTTGAAATTTATGTAGAAAATACATAATACTAATAGTACATACTCTTAAGAAATTAAATATTTTCATGAAATATATATAACATTCAATGTTTATTAAATATTTGATAACAGTTCCCAGACCACATGAAGCTCAGGAAGAAGGAAAACCAAACTATGGATACTTCAGTTCTTTTTAGAAGGGGGAACAAAATACACATGAGAGGAGATACAGAGACCAAATATGGAGCTGAGACTGAAGGAAAGGCCATCCAAAGACTGTCCCACCTAGGGATCCATCCCATATACAGTTACCAAATCCAGACACTATTGTGGATGCCAAGAAGTTCTTGCTGATAGGAGCCTGATATAGCTGCCACCTGAGAGTGTCTGCCAGTGCCTGACAAATACAGAGGTGGATGCTCACAGACAACCATTGGACTGAGCACAGGGTCCCCAATGGAGGATCTAGAGAAAGGACAAAAGGTGCTGAAGGAGCTACAATATGAACCAACCAGTGTCCCCAGGGCTCACAAGGACTAAACCACCACCATAGAGTACACATAGAGGGACTCATGGCTCCAGCCACACATGTAGCAGATATAGATGGCCTTGTCGGACATCAATGGGAGGAGAGGCCCTTCATCCTGTGAAGACTCAATGCCCCAGTGTAGGTGAATGCTAGGGTATGGAAGCTGGAGTGGGTGGGCTAGTGAGGGGAAGGGATGGGATAGGAGGATTTTGGAGGGGAGACTGGGAAAAGGGATGACATTTGAAATGTAAATAAAGAAAATATCTAATAAAATAAATAAATCAATATTTGATATATGAGATACTGATAAATAAAATATTCTTAATTTTAGCCATAATTACAATAATTATATATTAAAGTGATGAGTTATTAAAAAGATATTTGTACTATGTATTATTTTCCCCAGTTAATTTGTAGTCTTCTATTCATATTCTATAGTATTTTTTATTATCTGTTTAATATTTCCAGTGGATTTTAATCTTTACTTCTGACAAATTCTATTTTATTTCTTATATTCATTATACAAATAACAGTCTTCATTGTGACACCTACTATGATAGAGTAAGAATGGAGCCCATGGGCTCTGGTATTTGAATGCTTGGTCCCCAGTTGTCAGAATTATTACGAAAAAACCTAGGAAGTTTGGTCTTGTTGGTTGAGATATTTCATTGGGGGGAGTTTGAGATTTCAAAAGAATGGTGCCATTTTCAATTAGCTATCTATGAATTATAATTATGTCTCAAGATGTGAGCACTCATCTACTACTCTAGTTCCATGGTTCTTTGCCCACTGTCATATTAATAATCTAACACTCTGAAATCATGGGACCTAAATAATTTTTTTTTTGGATTTTTATTTTTTTATTAGATATTTTCTTTATTTACATGTCAAATGATATCTCTTTTCCAAGTTTGCCCTCCAAAAAAATAAAATAATAAAATAAAATAAAAACAAAAACAAAAACAAACCCCTGTTCCCTCTCCGCTCCCCCTGCTCACCACCCAACTATCTCCTGCTTACTGGCCCTAGCATTTCCCTACACTGGGACATAGAACCTTCAGAGGGCCAAGGGCCTCTCCTCCCATTGATGAAATGGATACAGGAAATGTGGTATATCTACACAATGGAATACTACTCAACTATTAAAAACAATGAATTTTTGAAATTCTTAGGGAAATGGATGGACCTAGAGAATATCATCCTGAGTGAGGTAACCCAGTTACAAAAGAACACACGTGGTATGCACTCTCTGATAAGTGGATATTAGCCCAGAAAATGGGAATACACAAAGTACAATCCACAAACCACAAGAAACTCAAAAAGAAGGAAGACCAAAATGTGAATACATCATTCATTCTTAAAATGGGGAACAAAATACCCATGGAAGGAGTTGCAGATACTAACTATGGAGCAGAGACTGAAGGAAGGACAAGCCAGCCTAAATATAGCTATCTCCTGAGAGGCTCTGACAATACCTGACTAATACAGAAGTAGAGGCTCACAGACATCCATTGGACTGAGTACAGGGTCACCAGGGTAGAAGCTAGAGAAAGGACCCAAGGAGCTGAAGGGTTTGCTGCCCCTTAAGACGAACAACAATATGAACTAACTAGTACCCTCAGGGCTTCCAGGGACTAAATCACCAATCAAAGAGTACACATGGTAGAACTCATGGATCAAATAAACTTAATTTCGTAAGTTGCCTTGTTCATGGTGTCTTGTCATAGTAACAGAGAAGTAGTAAGATAGTTTCATAGATGTGTGACATATACTCCATTGCTGTTGATATTCTCATCTCTGTCATATTCTTATTCCCTACTCCATTCCCATTTTTTCGTTCTTGTTTTCAAAGCAGTCCTCCTATTTTTATGTAATACTTTTTTAACTTTAATATAGATTTTGTGTATGAGACATAAGTGATATTTGTCACCCTGAATGTGGTTTAACATGATTGTATCCAGTTCTATCTATTTTTCCAGCAAGTGATAACAATTTCATCTTCCTATTCATTGAAAAATTCATTTGCATGTTTATACATTTTTTTTAAACTCTTCATCTGACCCTGAACATCTATACTGACAATATACTTTGGAAATTGTAAATAGTAGTGAAATAAACATGAATTCTCAGGTCTCTCTGTTGAGTACCAATTTAGACTACTATGGGTATAGATTCCTATATAGACCTAGCAATGACATATTTGGTTTATATAATAGATTATTTTTAGATTTTGGAAGGACTTCCATATTAATTTCTATAGTGGATGTATTTCTTTGAATTCTCATCAGCAGCACGTAAGATTTCTTCTCCCCCTAACCTTACTAAAACTTGTTCTTTTTAATTAAAAATAATTCATACAATATACTTGATTATTTTATTTCCCCTTGTACAGGTCCTTCTAGATCTACTCTGCTTTCTTGTCCACACAATGTTATATCTTTCTCACTCTTGTTTTTGTTTGTTTGTTTTATGTTGTTGCTTATTTTCTTAATGACTTTCTCTTGATTGGCTGAGGTTCAATCTTAGTATAAATTGGATTGTATTTCTCTGATACCTAAGAGATCTGCAGCAAAATTTTGGGCAGAAACAGACAGATAGATAGGGAGTTGGGGGGGGGGGTTCAACAAAAAAATCTTGATAAATTCTGTTTCCTTAAGTTCCACTGAAAGAAGTAAATTGGCCTCAGCCAGACTGACTTCATGATAGACTGAAAACTAGCAGCTCAGGATACCAGACTTGAATTTCTACTTCCCAGAACTGAGCAAGTCAGTTACTGGAACAACCACAGGATTATGTAAGAGGAAACCCTTCCCAGCTTGTGAAAGAACAGTTAGCCAAGCTTGCATCCAAGAGGTCAAGAGCTATCACTCTTTTTCATGAAGCAAGAATAGTTAGTAATGTATGCTTGAAGGAAGACTCTAGCCAACCATAGCATCACCCAAACCACCAGTGATAGAACCTACCAATCAATATATAGATCACCTATGCCTCTCTAATGTCCCTTCTTTGACTGTCAACTGAATCTGCAAATTCAGTCAGGATCCTTCCATCCCTATGGAATTAATTGGACCCCTGCATGCAGGAATAAATGTTCTTTCCTTTTGCTACTATTTTAGTCTAGGGTTTCATTCTTCAGTGATTCACAGATCCTATTACAGTTAAATACAACATAAAAAATAAAACTGTATATTTAATATTGTTTTAAAATATAATATGATTCAATGAAATTATCCCCACCAACACTTCAAATCTACACATGTACACACACAGAAGCATGAGACTTTTCTGATACTATGAAGAAACCATAAAATGGTTGGGCCCTGCCCCTACTCATCTACTAAACCATAAAAAGATGACTAGCTCACAGATTTTCTGAAATCTCATTTCTAAGCTCCTTTCTCATTTGTTGTCCATGACCTTTGTCCTACTTTACAAGTATCCTCTAGCTTTTGAACCAAATTTTTGTTGTGATTCTGCTTTCATTGCAGTCCATGGATTATGTGATTCAACTGATTTTTGGTTATAGGTAAAACATACAGGCAGAATACACAAAGCATATTTACAAACATTTTATTTATAAGAAGCATAATAATCTATATCTGAAATGTATTTGGGGATTACATTTAAAAATTTTTTTTACATTATTTGTCAAGTGCGATCATGTGTGTATGTGTGTAGCCTCGTGTATGTCACAGCTCAAATATGGAGGTAAGAGGATAATGTGAGCTTTCTCTTTGCATGAATCAAACTCAGATCCTTGATTTTGATGGTTTGAGGGCAAGCATCCTTACACATGGATCCATTTTTCTGGATATGTATATATATATATATATACATATATATATGTACATATATATACATATACATAAATATATACATATATATGATTAACTGGAATTGTAAGGTTGTAGTTTATAAGATTGAGAGGATGAAATATAAAAGGGAAAATATGTCTGTTGTATACAATATCAAATACAATATCAAGGACTTCAGAAAAGATATTCTAATCGGTGTGATGAGTCATTTTCTTATTCACTATGCATCTTTATCATGTTTCAGTTTGTTATGCTTAAACTTAAAAAGTATAAGGTCTGTTTAGGCATGTAAGATCCTAGCAACAAGGGAATTGTTTTAAGCCATTTGTTACTGTGCTTGTAAAACAAAGTCCTTTATATAGAAATAGAAAAAACAAAACTGTTCTCCTATGAATCTTCTAATTTATATTTCTGGCATTCACTCTTTACTGGATGAATTATTGTTAACATGTATTCCTGTTTCTGAAGGTTTGTTCTGAAGGTTCAGAAAAGTTTGGAACTCTTTTATTAAAGTAATGAGATTACGTAGAAGGAGGATGTACCAGCCAGGAGGCACAGGCCTAAGAATTAGCAGGGCAGCCAGCTCAGGATCCTTTTAACCTCCCTCTTCACCTAGGAGGAGGTTCTGCAGATCCATAGCCCTCTTTGCTCCTTCCCTGCAAGTGGAGAGCCTGTCTCCAGGGTTTGTTCTAACCCCAGGACTCAGGAGGGACAACTGATTCACAGCCTACTGCACACAGGTCTTACTTGAGGAGGGTTAATCTCCCAGAAGTGCTGACACAGGCTTACAGACCCGCAGGAGGAACAAGCTCCAGCCAGAGACAGCAAGAACATCTAACATCAGAGATCAACAGATGGCAAAAGGCAAATGCAAGAATCTTACCAACAGAAATCAAGACTAATTGGCTTCATCAGAACCTAGTACTCCCACCACAGCAAGTCCTGGATATCCCAAAACCCCAGAAAAGCAAGATTTGGATCTAAAATCATATCTCATGATGGTGATAGAGGAATTTAAGAAGAGCATGAATAACTTCCTTAAAGAAATACAGGAGAACACAAGTAAATAGGTTCAAGCCCTTAAAGAGGAATCACAAAAATCCCTTAAAGAATTACAGGAGAACACAAGAAAACAAGTAGAAGTCCTTAAAAAGGAAACACAAAAAACCCTTAAAGAATTAAAGGAAAGCACAGCCAAACAGGTAAAGGAACTTAACAAAACCATCTAAGACCTAAAAATGGAAGTAGAAACAGTTAATAAATCACAAAGAGAGACAACTCTGGAGATAGAAATTCTGGGGAAGAAGTCAGGAACCATAGATGCAAGCATCACCAACAGAATACAAGAGATAGAAGAGAGAATCTCAGGGGCAGAAGACACTACAGAGAACATTGACACAATAGTCAAAGAAAACTCAAAATGCAAAGAGCTCATAACCAAAACCATCCAGGAAATCCAGGACACAATGAGAAGACCAAACCTAAGGATAATAGGTATAGAAGAGAGTGAAGATTCCCAAGGTAATGGGCCAGTAAATATCTTCAACAAAATTATAGAAGAAAACTTCCTTAACCTAAAGAAAGAGATGCCCATGAACATACAAGAAGCCTACAAAACTCCAAATAGAGTGGACCATAAAAGAAATTCCCTCTGTCACGTAATAGTCAAAACACCAAATGCACAAAAGAAAGAAAGAATATTAAAAGCAGTGAGAGAAAAAGGTCAAGTAACATTTAAAGGCAGGTCTATCAGAATTACACCAGACTTCTCGCCAGAGATTATGAAGGCCAGAAGATCATTAGTTGATATCATATAGATCTTAAGAGAACACAAATGCCAGCACAGGCTACTACATCCAGCAAAACTCTCAATTACCATAGATGGAGAAACCAAAGTATTCCATGACAAAACAAAATTTACAAAATATCTTTCCATGAATCCATGAATCCAGCCCTTCAAAGGGTATTAAATGGAAAACTTCAACACAAGGAGGGAAACTATGTCCTATAAAAAGTAAAAAGAAAAAAAAAGTAATTTTCAACAAAATTAAAAAGAAGATAGCCACATGAACAGATTTCCAACTCTAACAACAAAAATAACCAGAAGCAAGAATTACCTTTCCTTAATATGTATTAATATCAATGGACTCAATTCCCCAATAAAAAGACATAGACTATCAGACTGGGAATGTAAATAGGAACCAAAATTTTGTTGCATACAGGAAACCCACCTGAGTGAAAAAGACAGACACTATCTCAGAATAAAAAGATGGAAAACAATTCTCCAGGCCAATGATCCCAAGAAAAAATCAGGAGTAGCCATTCTAATATCGAATTAAATGACTTTCACCCTAAAGAGATCAAAAAAGATAAGGAGGGACACTTTATACTCATTAAAGGTATGATCTACCAAGAGGAACTTTCAATTCTGAACCTCTAAGCTCCAAATGCAAGGGCATCTACATTCATACAAGAAACATTACTAAAGCTCAAAGCACACATTGCACTGCACACAATAATAGTGGGAGATTTCAACACCCCACTCTCTGCAATGGACAGATCATAGAAACAGAAACTAAACAAAGGCACGGTGAGAATAACAGAAGTTATGAAACAGATGGATTTAACAGATATCTATAGAACTTTTTATCCTAAAAGAAAAGGATATTCTTTCATGGTACCTTCTCAAATTTGATCATATAATTGGTCACAGATCAGGCCCCAACAGATACAAGAAGATTGAAATAATTCCTTGCATCCTACAGATCACCATGGACTAAGGCTGCTCCTCAATAACAGCAAAAACAATAGAAAGCCCACACATAGATGGAAGCTCAGCAACACTCTACTCAATGGCAACTTGGTCATGGAAGAAATAAAGAAAGAAATGAAAGACTTTCTAGAGTTTAATGAAAATGAAGCCACAACATACTGAAACTTATCAGACACAATGAAAGCAGTCCTAAGAGGAAAACTTATAGCTTTACGTGCCTACAAAAAGAAACTGGAGAAAGCATATACCACCAATTTGACAGCACTTCTGACAGCTCTAGAACAAAAAGAATCAAATTCACCAGAGGAGTAGAAGGCAGGAAATAATCAAACTTAGGGCTGAAATCAACCAAATAGAAACAAAAAAAAAACTATACAAAGAATCAACCAAACCAGGAGCTGGTTCTTTGAGAAAGTCAACAAAATAGATAAACCATTAGCCAGACTACCTAGAGGGCACAGAGATAGTTTCCTTATTAACAAGATCAGAAACTAAAAGAGAGACATAACAACAGACACTGAGGAAATCCAGAAAATCATGAGAGCCTACTACAAAAGCCTATACTCAACAAAACTGGAAAACCTGGATGAAATGGACAATTTTCTAGACAGATACCAGGTACCAAAGTTAATCAAGATCAGATCAATGATCTAAACAGTCCCATATCTGCTAATGAAATAGAAACAGTCATTAATAGTTTCCCAACCAAAAAAAGCCCTGGACCAGATGGGTTTAGTGCAGAGTTTTATCAGACCTTCAAAGAAGACCTAATACCAATATTCCTCAACTATTTCACAAAATAGAAACAGAGAGTACTCTACCCAATTCATTCTATGAAGCCACAATTACTCTTATATCTAAACCACATAAAGACCTAAGAAAGAAAGAAATCTTCAGACCAATTTCCCTAATGAATATCGATGCAAAAATAATAAAATTCTTGCCAACCAAATCCAAGAACACATCAAAACCATCATCCATCATGATCAAGTAGGCTTCATCCCAGGTATGCAGGGATGGTTCAATGTAGCAGAAATTACCTCATGGAATCTATCGTTTCTTTTTCTTGTTTAAGTCCTTCTTCGATGATATTATTGTGAAACTCTTGAAAGCACTGATTTCTTAAGGGTGGTTCTTGGACCCAGAAGAACAGCCTCACCTGGGAACTAATAAGAAATCCAAATTCTTCATCTGTATTAAATAAACTACTAAATAAGCAAATCATGGTAGGGCCTCGTGTTCTCCATTGTACTGAATCTTCTACAAGTCATTTTACAACTGCTCTATTATGAGAGCTGTTTTCCTGAAACAATTTCAAGCGCATAATTTATTAAGATATGGGAAGGGAAGGAGGCATGCTTCTTTTTGCACAAGGTAAAATATTGATGGCCTATCTGTCTCCTCCACTTCTATATGAAATTTTGCTAAGAATCTGAATTCCAATAACTTGGCAACTGATGTTTATGGTATGACCTGAAGCTGAGCCTCTTGGTGGAGACAGAGACCCTTTGGGCCTGCGAGTTAAAAGATGCAGAATCTTGTAGGACACCATTAACAGTCATGAAGAGAAATTTGAGATGAGGCCACAAAACAGAGTAAAGCATGCAAAGCTTTTTAAGCAATATGATAATTCTGGGCATTCTGTTAAAATAAGTTATGAATAGTGCTAGCAATATAGCAATGTGTGTATATATGCATGCTGAGCAATCACTCTAGCAACTGAATTAAGAATAAACTGCTAGAAAAGCAATGATGAAAGAAAAGTAACCAGAGGTTGCAATTACCTATGAAAGCATGTTATTTCTTTTATTACACTATATAACTCTTTTATTTTCTGATGACAGGATGTACATATGGATACCTACTTTTTGATATAATGAAAAGAAAGAACCTTCGCAGAAGGTTCTATGCCCCAGTGTAGGGGAATACCAGAACCAGGAAGCAGGAGAGTGTGGGTGAGTGAGCAGGAGGAGGAGGGAAAGGGAATATCATTTGAAATGAAAACAAAGAAAATACCTAATAAAAATAAATAAAAAAGAAAAAAGAAAGAACCAAAATTTTTCATGTGTTAAGTATAAAGTAAAGGGAAAAATAAATGAGATATATAGATTTATTTTTATTATTATTGTACTAGTGTATATATGGTATGTGTGTGTATGTATGTGTGTGTTTTCATGAGAGAGAGAGGGAGAGAGAGCAAGAGAGAGAGGAGGGAGCAGGAGCCACTACAACAGGAAATATGTGCAGGTCAGATAAATTTTTGGAGATTTCTAGAAATATCTATTCCAAGAAGAAAGTCTTTGAATGCTATTGTAATCTATGTAAAGAATTACTCTGTGTTATTATGAGAAGGTAATATGGAGTTGTGTACTGGAGACAACTGGTATAAGCAAGTATAACACAAATAAAATGTGATAATTTTCAAAAGAGCATATGAAGACAAGTGAGATTAATTTTGACAAGGTATATTGAGAAAATTTTCTAGAAAGCTGTCCAAGAATATGAATTGGGCTATCCACATGCATTTTCTGAGTAGCTATAATCATGTAACAACTGAAAATCAATCCTTATATTCCATGTCATTGTACATCTTACCTTCTAATTTATATATTTCATGAGATTGATAGAATTTATTACTGTTCTGAACTGTCTATACTGTAGGTTTTTAAATATCTACTTCAATCTTAATATATGCGTTGGTAATAGTTACTGAATTATAATTAATGTTAATAGTCTCTTAGGAAATTTTAATGAAGACATATAAGTAAAATACTAACATATAGTCAAAAGTAAAATATAATTGTATAATTCATGCTAAATATCCTATGAAAATATAGAGTTTAAAATTATTTCTTTACAAATTTTTTTACAAAAATATAGCTTAGTTAATAACTGTTTATCTAGTGCTTCACTGTAGAACCATTTTTGTTGTCCAGATATTATTTGAAGGAATTAAATTATTATTATGTTTTTTAGATATTTTCTTTATTTACATGTAAATTTCTCCATTCCCAGTTTCCCCTCCAAAAAATAAAG
>NW_022196912.1:53471274-53473815 GCF_008632895.1 Mastomys coucha | reverse complement strand
ATATATATATATATATATATATATATATATCTCCCTCATTATTAGAAGAAAAGCATTTTACTTACAGAGCCCTCTTGTCAGCTCTTAGATGCATCAGTTAGAAGGCCATAAACCAGATGCATATTTTTTCTATTATTTGAGTTATTACTGAATCTACTCAAAAGAGTTAAATCAACATCCAGTCATGCCTGGCATCCATACCACTGTGTCATCTGTAGCATCCAAGCAATAGTAGACATTTCTTTCTTTTGAGGAGTCAAATTCTTCCATATAGCTAAGAAGACTTGTAGAAGGCCCTTCTGTTATCATGAAGAGTGGATGGCCTTTCCCATTGGGAGTGTTAACATAAAACATAGTGGTAAAGTTTTAGAGAAATGAAAATAGTGCATGGAAGAAAGTAAGCCTATGCAATTGAGTAAGGCTTCCTGTTAAGGTAAATCCATCTCCTGATCTCACTCTAAGCATGTATACTTTTGCACGTGCACCAGCACATAGTCTCTCACACACCTTTGACTATTATAAATTAACCAAAAAAAAAGAAAGAAAAGTAAAGAAAGGAAAGAGAAAGGAAGGATATGCTTTAAGAAAGTTCATTTAGAGTAATTTAAGCCATACATGCCTGAATTTTTTTCCATTATAGAGTATCTTAGTTACCAAATGCCCCAAGATTAAGATATTAATTAGTCAATATTTCTATTGTTTTACTCATTCTATTTCTATTATGTATTTCCATAAGAGTATCATGCACATTCTTAGACATTTATGCATATTCTTACACTGAATAACAGTTTTCAGAAGGAAGGTATCCTGGTACCTAGTGGGCAGGCACATAACAGGATGCTGTGTTGTTTTCTCATTTATGTTCTTGGGACCTTGCTGTTCCATGGAAGAGACTCCCTGAATATACAAATTTAAGTGCTATAAATAGGAGATTGCCCAAGTTTATTTCTGTGCAATTAATCTAGATTTGTGTCAGAAACAAAAGAATAATATAACTATATAATCCCACACTTCCATTCTGGAAATTATTCTTACAAATTATTCTTATGATGCGGTTGAAAAATTATCGATGTTTCTTTGAAAATTCTATTTTGAAGTTTATTTAACATTTCATTTAATGCAGATCAAGAGAAGGGAGAGCTAATTGAAGCTTGAGATCTTTACCAGCATTTCTTCTCACTTAGCAATATTGACTCTCTTCATATCTGCTTAAACCTTATATTCGGTCATTATGAACTTTTTCATGAAATGTGTATATTTATTAAGTTTTTAAGTATATTTTGTAGCTTTATTTCATTTACATTTTGCATATCTTATATAAAAGCTATTGATCTAGACAGACTGATTTTAACCCTGGGTTAGGGATTTTATTACACATGTATTTTTTTAAAAAAAAACATTATGTATGTTCATGTGTGTGAGTGTGCATGTGTGTGCATCTGTGTGTCATATTTTAGGGTGTTTGTCTTGAGAAACTATATATATACATATATATATATGTATATATATACACACAAATATATATACCATCTACCATTATAATTTACTTTGTTTCTTTGCTTTCTTTTTCCTTCCTCCCTTTCTTCTTTCTTCCCTTCCTTCTTCTTTCTTTCCTTCTTTCCTGCTTTGCAGAAGGGTGAATACTGTAGCTGTTAAGCATAAGCTCATTCACACTCAGCCATAATATACAACAAAGTTATACCTCCAGCTCTAGTTTCTTGAAGTAACTTTTTTTTTTAAAATTGATAATTTGGAGAAGGAAACTGATTGGGTCCTCACAGCCTTTGACTTCAGTAAGGACTGCAGGACTCATTTGTAACCTAGTAACCACACTCAGGTCCTGCCAGCTAAATAACTGCTCCATGTCAACTAGAAGATGTGACTGGTAAACTGTGCTATACAAATATTTCAGGTCTGGAAAAGCAATGGTAATGCTTCCATGATTGTTGCCTTTGGGGGGGGGCAGGGATGGAAAGCTATGCAGCATAGCATTTATTTTTATTGAAAAAGAAAAAGTAGTTTGCTCCAGTATTTCCCCCTCACTTTAAAGCTATTTACCCAAAATACTTTCCCACTGCATATGAAAGTATCTATGAGCATAGGAATAACTGAATAAATATACATATATACTTATCATATGCCTAAGAAACATCCAGAACTTCCTTTAGGCGAAGTGAGATAATTTTCATCCTTTCCTCTCACAACTTATCCACAAATTGATCATTTTTGTTACGTATTTACAGTAAAGACAAAATGTATCATTTAGCATTTTTTGTCAAAGGTGTAAGCTACACATTAAAGATCTACCTTGCTGTGACTCTTGGAGACCCGTTTGCTTTCTAAATACAAATATGAGAGAATATAACTGGGGATTTTGGTCCTTAGATGAGGCAAAAAAAGGCCAGGGCATTTTCACAGAGACAAAGGCAGGCCAGAAAACAGATCAAAGGAGATCTTAATGAAACAAAGTGCAAAGCAGGATAGCACAACTTAGAGAAGGACCAGACAGAAAACAGGAAAGAAGAAGCATAAGGAGGAGGA
>NW_022196912.1:53440541-53471193 GCF_008632895.1 Mastomys coucha | reverse complement strand
CATGGGGGGTTGATTGCCTTCTTTATTAGAACACCATTCTGTGCAGAATGAAGTAGCCTGAGAGTAAAAATCTTTCTCTATGGACTTGAGTCAGCTGAAGAAGAAATAATTAACTACATTCAGTTATTATTGATTTAAATTTCCAGCTAGGAGTAGTTTGGGGTGGCTGAAAACTCAGAGAGTTTGAGATAGGAAATATTTAACCACATCTGCTACCATAAATTTACCTTTTAAACTTTTGTTTACTTTACACCAGGATATGCTATAAAAAATGTTTGTGGCTCTTTTGTTTGTTTGTTTTTGTTTGTTTTTGTCTTCAATTTGCTCTTGAGCTTTGTGGCTGTGAGAAGCTATTTTTTAATTGATTATTATTTTTTATTTACATTTCAAATGTTATTCCCCTTCCCAGTTTACCTTGTATAATCTCCCTATTCCATTTCCCCACCCCTGCTTCCACAAGGGTGCTCCCCCACCCACTCATCCACCCACTACTGCCTCACCATCCTAGCATTCCCCTGTGCTAGGGTATCAAGCCTTCACAGAAACCAAGGGCCTCCCCTCACACTGATATCAGATAAGGCCATCCTCTGCTATATATGTGGCTGGAGTCATGGGTCCCTCCATGTGTATTCTTTGGTTGGTGGTTTATTCTCTGGGAGCTCTGGGAGGTGGTCTGGTTGATTGATAATTGTTTTCTTCCTATGGGGTTTTAAACCCCTTCAGCTCCCTCAATCCCTCCCCAACTCTTCCAACCATCTGGTAACAAGCAGTTGGAAGACTGCAGAAATTAGTCTTTGCAAGTGTTGAGCTGCTTTTTTGGGACTCACCTTCCTTGCTAATCCTTTCACCCTTACTGTAATAAAGATAATCTTAACTTTCCCCAGTTGCTTAGATCAGTATGGAAAGTGTTTCCAATGTTGTAGCACAGTGAATGCCCATCATTCGCTTGATGGAATACTATGCTGGTCTTTTAAATAGTGCTTAAAGACTATTTTCTGTATTAGCACATGGGTATAAAGACAAAAAGTGAGGGCCTGAGATCTTTTAAAAATGGCTGTTAATGTATTTAAATTTTTTACTTTTGACTTTAATCTCTCTCTCTCTCTCTCTCTCTCTCTCTCTCTCTCTCTCTCTGTGTGTGTGTGTGTGTGTGTGTGTGTGTGTGTGTATTTGTATGCCCATATGTGTATAGATGGCTATGTAGGCCAAAACAAAAAGGGCATAGGATCCTTTGGAGCTGAAGTTACAAACAGTTGTAAACCATATGATATGGGTACTGTGTACTAAACTCTGCTTCTCTGAAAGAGCAGTGAGTATTCATACCACCTTGAGACTTTTATATACTGTTATTATTACAAAAACAGCCTTTGTTTTAAATTAGTTTAAAATGTCTTAAATTGTTTATTATATTTAGAATTTTAGATAAAAATATTTATATATACTATATCTTTAAAAGAAGTGACTTAATTTTCTTGTTTTTAAAAAATAAACCTGAGATGTATATTATTTTTAAATCAAACACATTTTAGAAGTACCCTTATGATGAGGAGCAAACATAAATGTAAACTCCTACATACTGCAATTTGAGGAACACGATCCTACAAAAGCATGTTATATAATGAAGTCAGAGTAAAGCTAGAAAAGAAATAGGTTGACTCTGATGGTAATAACTTTCCTCCAAACTTCTTGTGGCACATTTAACCTATCCTTGGGATTCTTTTAGCAGTGCCACACAGTCAATCATTTGGCATTCACTCCAAAGTCAATGTGCGTTCTGTATATGGCTTTATAAGTCTATCTTGTCTTCCTCCAATATTTTATAACTTATCATAAGAGGTAATTCTCTAGTGGGCCCAGTAAAGCCACTTTAAGCCATTGGTAAATGTTTCATTAGCTGGAATTTCAGATAGAATGGCTCAGAACAAACACGAATAAACAGAACATTTCAAATGAGAGCTTGTTGCTACTATATCTCCTACTCTCCATAATCCTACTGGTTGCAGAGGTATTTATTCTATAGATGTGAACTTCAGTCAGACATGCCTTTATTATCCTGTTTCATTAATCTGTGGGCTTCAGCATGACTACTTCAAAGAGCTTGAGAGACATTAGTGCCCTCCAGCTCTCCACCTCTAATACCTGCTTTTCTTGGCATGCTAATTTCATTTTCTTCAATATTACATCTGTATGAACCCAGGGGAACCAATGACCCAACCAAGTTCAAGGGTCTCATCACTCAGGTTCATCTCCCAAGGTTCTCTTCTTTTTTCTTTCTTTTCTTTTGTTTTCTCCTCTCTCTCTCTCTCTCTCTCTCTCTCTCTCTCTCTCTCTCTCTCTCTCTCTCTCTCTCTCTCTGTTGCTTTTATAGCATTGTCTTTAAAAATTCATGAAATGGGCCTTTGATGATTTTTCTAACTCAATGCTTCCTTCTGTGTCCTCTCAAGAAATGACTACTAGGCTACTAGGGAAATCTTATGGAAAAAACACGGTTTCTCTGAGAAGCATGTTTGTGAGAGACTACGTGAGTACAGAACGTACAAAATGTGCTTTTCTAGTCCTTAAAATGATGGGTAATGTGTTAGCTAGGGAAGGTCCATGGATGTCTAGTCTATTTCATATTTTCTAATTTGATGTAAATCCCACTTGCTATTAATTGAAGTAACAAATCAATTAGTCACAGTAAAATTTACTGAAATAGTTAGAACTTAGAACATTTAGCCCCTAAATTCCAAAACCATAAAATATGTGAGCATTTAAAATCTAATGTCTTTATGAAAAACATGTTCTAAATGTTCATCAAAAGCTGTATGTATGTCAAGGTAGTACAGCAACTATTGATTTTGAGAACTGATATATTTACTAAAATTGCAAGATATTTGTTAGAAAAATACCTGGTATTCTAGGAAGTAATGGAGGCTTAACATTTTCCATGTAGATAGTATGTCTGTTCTATTCTCAATTAGATTGTACTTGAACTATTAGGCCTCGCTGCAGTAGATGATAGACTTACTTTAACTTGATGAATGTTAATGAAATGTACAATATTTCAGGCATGTTAGAGAACTGACTTTATCTACAGAGAGTATAGACTTTGCCTTGGAGCACTACTTAGTTAATTAACCAGAGAAAAGCTAACAAAGTTATATCTAAAAACCACAGGGATATATATCTGTTATATTTGGGAAAAAGTAAAAATTTAGGAGTAGGAAGATATTTTACATAAAAGGAAATGCCTCATGAATACTTGAGGGAATTAATGAGGTTGAGTTTTAAATAAGAATAAGGCAAAGATGAACTAGTATTGAGGCAGACTGATAAAACGGTAAGGTATTTTGAAGAATTTAAAACATTTTGAATAAATAGTTAAACAGGGCCTTCAAGAATAAGTTTTTAAAATCTATGGTTTTAGCCAAGATCAGAAACATAAAACCTTGCATTTTTGCATTTTATGAAAAGAATATTGAATTTGTTCTAATTTAGATGCAATTTGGTAAATAGGTATTGATTAACATACAAGGAAATTAAAATATTTATTTACATTTTAAACATATTTTAATGGCAAAAATAAACAAGAAATTGTTAGCTATTAAATTAAATAGGAAGCAAGGAGTATAATTTTTCAAGCCATGCATGGCATGCCTACAATTGAAATAATAGGCTTTTATTGCATTCAAATTCTATTGGTTGCAAGTGAGAGATCTGAGACAATCTAACATTAATATAAGGGGAAATATACATGATCGTAGTATGCTTCCAACCTGGAAAACATAAACAGATAATGTATGCAAAGAGCAAGGGTGTGGATTAGTTAGTTCTGTATAGTGGGTAGCATAACAAAGGAACGGGTTGTGCTCGGCCATGTCCCTTTTAATAACTGAGTTTGTCCTATTTGCACCAGCTTTATTTGGGAAGCAGAGAGGACTGGGAATGGAGCATCTAGTCTGCAGAAGGCAAATGCTGACTGGAGATGGAGAATTCAGATTCCACACAGAGAGATTTCCTAGCAGGAGGGATTTTTATAGGTTTAGCGTTGATAGGGTTAACTTTAAAGCTATTTGGGGGACAGTAGTAATACATAAGGATAGTAGACTGTAGCAATCATATAGGCAAGAGTTAGAAGAGGATAGTGAAGATCATCCCACAAGTATGAGTTCAGACAAGGATGTGACATATCAAATTACAGTTCGGAATACCTTTTTACATGAAGAACTTAGTCCAGATAGGAAGAACTTACTGTCGAAAGACATCTTGTGAAGATTGCTTACAGAAACTTAAGCACCACTTAAGGCATGGATTCTGAAAAGTGGTTCCAACATTTAAAATAAACATTAAACAAAACAAATAAACTGCATAAAAATATTTATCTCGTGTTTACACAAGAGTGGTGGTTTTTATGCGTTATAGAAATGGAACCAAACCAGGTGATGTCACTTCTACTCTGCTTGGTTTAGTAAGTTTATATAGACACCCGCCATAAAGAAAAATATACGATGCCATGAATATGTTTCCTCGTCCAAAGTCGCATTCAATTCCACAGTGCTCACCACTATCTGGCAGCAGGCCTCGATACTGAAAATCATTTCCAACTTATATATAAACATGCTCAAAACAGCCAACGACGGCTGTTAACTATATTGTCTTCCCTCATCACAAACCACCATAATTCTGTCAACACTGCCATTGCCTCACAATTCTTATGGGCTGGTCTCGGCCTCTTTCCCCTGGAACATTTTAGTATGGAGTTCCGTGCCGACAGCTCCCTTCTGTTTCCTACAAATAAATGATGAGTAAAATCCAATTTTGCCTCTGAATTTTTCTCCCTAAGTAGGCGTGCCCTTGCTGGAAGGATTTGGTCTTTAAAAGCTTTTTTCCCTCCACAATCGAACCGCACATACAAAACCATATAGAACATGCTGACTAGATACATCTTAGTAATCCCTACAGGTAAAATTAAAATGGATTGCCATCATTTTCCTTATTCAAGAAAGAACTTAAGCATGGTTGAAACGGCCGGTGTTTTGAAGAGAACAGCCAATAGATGTTATTTACTGCCAGCTTGTGTGGCTTCCGATGGAACAGACTGATGAGTGAGCCCTTTGGATTTCTTGCTTGGTTCCATTCCACAGTAGCTCCAGGCCCGCTCATTACTTATTCTCTCCCCCTTCTCTCTCTCTTCCTCCCTCCCTCTCTCCCTCTCTCTCCCCGTTTCCCCACTCTCTTTATCTTTCTTTCTTTCTTTCTTTCTTTCTTTCTTTCTTTCTTTCTTTCTTTCTTTCTGTCAAATAAAAACAGAGATGCTAGGAAAAATATCAGTTGACATTCAGAGGAGGCAACATCATCCTCGCATATATAACAGAATTTCACTAAAATATATGATATTTTTAAAACCTACATTGTAGAACTTTTGGTAGTGAAATGATGGAAGAGTCTTTGTAACTGAAACCCAGAAAATCATCCTTAGGAGGGACCGTTCTGCTTGAGCGCTCCTTTTCTTTACAGTTTCTGACGTATCATCTCATTCATTGTACATTTTTGCCCAATTGAGCCAGTTATTTGAAAGAAATCAATCCAGTGGCATTTCTTATCACAGTGGCTGACTCAAAGCACTGAATTAATTTTAACATTTAGCTTTAGAATAGAACTTCAGCTGGATTGCTGCAGATTTTATTTTGTACCCAAAAGATGGTAACAGGTATTTTAATGAAAAGAAATCTTTCATATGAGCTACAAAGAATCTAAAAGGATTAAATAACTCCCGTATAAAGTAAATAAACCTTATTTTGTTTATGGCACAAGTAGTTTCAGATTTCAGAAGCATGAGGTTGGCTCTTTAAAGAAGAATGTTATAATTAAAAATAAAACTTTAAACTTTTCATTGACTTAATATTAATTTTTCAAAAATGTAATAGTGTTTCAGAAACTTGAATTTCTCATTCAACACCTTACTGGAAGGTATCAAATCCTTCTCATATTCAATACCTTAATGGTAAAACAATCTTGTTTTAAATACTGAAAAGCAGGAAAGGAACATTAGACTGATGAATTCTACTCTGAGTTTTTACTAGATAACCATCATATCAAAAGCCCTAAGGAGCCTGAGCGGAGGGTGGCAGAAACAGCTGAGGTCACTCAAAAGCTCCATCCTGTTCTGATAACTGTTGGGTCTGTGCCATTTGCCTATAGCTGATGGGAGCATAGTGAAGAGGAGGTGAACCCGGTGCACCCTCTCCTCACCGCAGACTTCCACTTGGAAAAACTTCTGGCCCCTTCCAGTTAATGCTGCAGGGAGTAAAGATGAAATGCATATTTCTACCACCATTTTTCTATTTTGTTTTGTATGCAGCAAGTTTCATCTTTTTCCTCCTACCCCCCCTTTAAAAAAAAAAAGAGCACTCAAGTATAAGAATAATGCAAACAAACTTCCACTGTTCAGTTTCACCCAGAAACTTTAAGCCTGCTTTCAGCTAAAAAGTAACAAACATAGTGAGAAAGCTATCTTTTAATATACATCTTATTTTACACGAATGGATGTTTTGCCTGCACGAATGGATGGATGTCTTGCACCATCTATGTGCAGTGCATACAGAGGGCAGAACAAGATGTCAGATTCTCTGGAGCTAGAGCTACAGGCAACTGTGAGAAGCAACTAGTAATCTTAGACACTGACCCATCTCTTCACTGCCCCACCTGACAGTGCTTATGAGTGACTTCCTAATCTTAGGCTTAGGACATTCTATTTCAATTTTTTTTTTTTTGAGGTAGGATTTTGCTGTGCTGCTCAGTCTAGTCATGAAGTTGTGGTTTTCCTTCCTCAACCTCAAAATTATGGGATTGCAGAGATATGCCAGTATGCCCAGCTTAAGTGATAATTGAGTAATTATATATATGAAATATGTGTATATATACACATATTGTATACATATATACATATATGTGTATATATATACATATATATGTGTGTGTATATATATATATATATATATATATATATATATATATATATATATATATCCTAATCTGCCTTTACTGTGTTCATAGTGAGGATACTTCTCTGATTTGTGTAAGTATTAAGGATGCCATTATAAGGTCTTCAGGAGAACAAGTAGTAGGAAAAATATCTTTGTTTCTGTTCAAGAAGATTGGCAATATCAAGAGCTTTGCAGTTTTTTCTGACTCATTTTCTTGGGTTTCTATTTTGAGACTTTAGTTCTTGTCAATTTATCTGATAATCAAATACTAGTCTTGCCAGGGGCTTAAGTAGCACCAAGCACTAAGGCTCACTGCAGAGAATTTTTCAGCCAGCTTACCCAGGAAGCATTGTTGTTCTTTACTCAAACATTTTCCTGTGGTGAGCTTTAAGTGCTTTGCTCAAGTAAACCATGACAGAAATTAAGCTGATCCTGTCAAAATGGAAACAAATTTTATTCTCTCTCTTGGGTCGCAGTCAACATATATGGTTATTAACGCATGTGTAATTTTAGATTCTTATCACGTTTACCTTACATTTGTATTAAGCAGGTACCATGGTATAGTTAGTTTTGACATTAAAACTATTGTTCTGAGTATTAGTAGATGTTAGCACTTTTGAAAAATCTGAATACCTGGGATTCCATTAATTTTTGCACAATTTTAGCTGTTTCTCCTGATGTGTTTTCTAGTCTTGCAAAATTACTTTGATTGTTAATTGTCCTGCCTCGCTTCCTGCTGGTTATAAACAGCTTACGAAACAGCCTCAGCTCGATCAGCAGGTGATGATTCCAGAGCCTCCAAATCCTAAAGCCTGCCTGCACACCAGCTTCCCTCAGGCTAATTGTGTCAGAAATAAATGAAGGGGAAAAGGCACTTAATATTTTCAGATCTTGCACAAAAGAGACTCTGATCTATATCTCTAACCAATATGTGCCTAGGGAACAGTAAAGAGGAATTATTGCAAATACCCTCTAGCTTTAGGAAAATCTGAGGTATCTTAAAGTGAAAATTGAGGAAGCAATAAATAGACCATTATGTGACAATCTGAGTCCAATTAATTTCAATGAATTCCACAGTGTGACTTCAATCATTCACTCTTTCATTTATTAAATAAATATCTTAGCATTTTGTAAAACTCAGCTGTTGCCGGCAGTGATTAACCCTCAATGTACCATCTCAGCATGCCTTCAAGCCCTTAGGCATTTAACCACACATAGATTTCCCTTTTCTCTCTCAATTCATATTCCTTGGAGGGAAGGAAGTAATGTATCAAACAAATAGCACAGTTCCACATAGTGACAGATGCTGAAGAAGTGCCACAGGGCAATGAGAAATAATAAAATGGCCATAAAACTAATATGATCAACAAATGTAAGTTCAGTGTCTACATGGGGAAAAAAAGATCAGTAGCTCAAGGGAAAGTTGAATGAATGACTTACAGGAGAGGAAAGCAAGCAGGTTACAAACCATTCTCAAAATACCATCACTCCATCAACCACAGAGCAAGGTAGGTAAAATTACGTTCACATTTTCCTGAACATATTCCTTGAAGCTTCCTGACTCCTGTTTTCCTGACTTTGGTATGTACTCAAGGGCTCTCAGTTTATGTTTTTCTTCTTTAAACAGGTGTCTCAGTCTAAGAGCCCAAAAAATCTGATAGAGCATTCCTGAGACCTTCTTCTGAAAGATTAACCCAGACATCTCCCTGGATGTGGATACCAGGCATGGCTGAACTTCAGACAGACAGCTAGCACAAGAGAAAGAAAACACTGTAGGGATTTCCAACTCTTTTTATGCTAAGTCCTACATGAATTTTCAAATGCAGATTTGCTTGGAAAATAATTAGAATTTTCTATCCTTTTCCCAGGACTTCAAATTGAGGTAGCTACTCTGGCACAATGAATAGAGCACTGTGCCTGGGCTCTTTCTCTGATGGTTTTCTTTGTTGTGATTACTTGGTTCCACGGCATCTGCAGGTGGGATTAGTCTTTTGCTGCTTTGTCCAACTGAAAGATTTCCTGACAGATGGTGATGGCAAGGAAATGGGACCTGTGTATTTTTGAGATGGGAGAATGCCTGGGCTCATCAAAAGAACAATTATCATTCTTTATAAATAAATAGGCTTCAAGGTGCCCTACAGTCACTGAGCTCTGAGATACTACCACAGAATGGGGAGGACCTCATTCACACTGTAGAAAATAGCTTCCTACCTCCTTTAAGCACTTCTGAATATGATTCGCACAAGGATTGTGGTGAGCTATTGGCAGAATGGTTTAGCCACAAGACATTGAACTCTTTCTACGTGTTAAATATAGTAACTTTGAAATGACTATTTAGTTCAAGATTTGTAGCTGAGTAAAAATATCTGGCCAATATTCTACAACATTCACTCTTTAACAGAGTCAACTGAGTTTAAAATAAATACTCCTGAATCCAATTAGGCTTATTTAGTGAGAAAAGAATGAACATAAAGTAATATCAAGCTGTTAACACCAAGTTTATCCTAAGCACTAGTACATTTGGGGATCTGAGGACATAATAAGTAGTTTTCATTTATTTATCTTTTAAAATTAGAACAATGTCTAAACTTACCTATTAAAGTATAACAGTTTTCTAACACAACTCAGGGGAAACATTCCATCATAAAATAATGACAGGCCACTTTATACTGGGACATACCTATTAGCAAAGCCAAGGTTTAAAATACTTATTCTAATCATAAATGTTGCTTACAATATACTCAAAAAATAGATTTGCTGAATGGTGTTTGTGTGTGTGTGTGTGTGTGTGTGTGTGTGTGTGTGTGTGTGTCTTTTAAAGGCTTATTTTAGTATATAAGCTATACTAACTTGTAAGGGATGTGTGCCTCAGAAAAAAGGTATCTGCAACTGATTTTTAAATGTTTTCACTGAAAGCCAATTTTATTCTTTCTTTGACTTGTAGACTTAATATTTTGATTATTATGTGGCAGGACAATTTTCTGGTTCAATTTATCAGTGTTCTATTAGCTTCTTTTATGTTTATAGGTACCATTTTCTTCAGGTAGAGAAATTGTCTTCTATGATTTTATTAAAAATATTTTCTACTCCTTGGTGCTTAGACTCTTCATCTTCTTCTATTCTATTATCATATGTACTCACTTATAAATGAGCATTAGTAATAAAATGCAATCCACAGGTCCAAAGAAACTGGATAATAAGGAGGGCCCAAGGGAGGATGCTTGAATTTCCCTCAGAAGGGGAAACAAGTCCTCAGAGGTGGATGGAGAGAGGGATGAGGGAGGAAGGGAAGGTGATGGTCAGCAGGTGTGGGGAGAGGGGAGGCAGGAGAGGACTGGGAGTGAGAATGGAAATAGATGGGGGGCATCTCTAGGACTAGCTGGAAACCTGGGAAAGGGGAGGCTGAATGGAGTTTATGGGGGTGACTCTAGCTGAGATTACTACCCCAGGGGATATAGAGACTGAAGTGGCCATCTCCTGCAGCCAGGCATAACTTCCAGTTTATGGAGGGAGACATTAACCCACACACAAAACCTTCAACCCAAAATATGTCCTGCCTACAAGATGCATAGGAATAAAGATGGAGCAGAGACTTAGGGAATGGCTAAACACTGATTGGTCCAGCTTAAGACCGATCCCATAAACAAGAACCAGTCCTTGACACTATTAATGATACTCTATTATGTTTGCAAACAGAAAACCAGCATAATGTTTTCCTTAGAGGCTTCATCCAGCAGCAGATGGAAAGAGATTCAAAGATCTAACTCCAAACATTAGGCAGAGCTGGGGAGCTTTGTGGAAGAATCCATAACAGAATTGAGCAAGCCAGTGGGATCAAGGACAACACATGAAGACTTACAGATTCAACTAACTTTGGTCCAGGGGACCTCACAGAGACTGAACCACCAACCAAAGAGCATGCAGAGGCTGCACCTAGGCTCCCTATATATTTGTAGCATATGTGCAGCTTGATCTTCATGTGAGTCCCCTAACAATTGGAGTGGCATATCTCTGACTCTGTTGGCTGCCATTGGAATCCCTTCCCCTATCTTGACAGCCTTGTTGTGCTTCAAATAAAGAGTATGTGCCTAGTTCTCATGGGAATAGATGTCCCAGGGTATAGTGGTACACAAGGGAAGCTTTCTCTTGTCTGAGGCAAAAGGTAAGGGGTAATGAGGTAGGGATTTGTATAACCAGGACTGGGAGGGGGGTTGTTCACGTGTAAATTTCTCCAAAAAAAAAGTTGTTCAAAAATTATTTTAAATTACAAAAGGAGAAAGAAAATCCAAGTCTATAATGATGATTCTCAAAGTTACTATATAACCAGCACACAATTGACTAATTTTCCTTGTTTGTGTCCGTGCTTATTCATATTCCACTTTTCCTGAGAATTCTATGAAGTTATTTTCAAAATATTCTTCATTGAAATTAAATTTTTCTCATCTTTTAATAGATGGTATAGTATGAGAAATAGTATTTAATTTAAATAAATAACCATACTGTGTCTAGCTGAGTCTTAAAACAGATTGGTGAGTAAAATATGGGATTGAATACTAAGGTGTCTAATCACACCAGTTCCTGGGGAGATTTTAAGCTATTCTGCGATGCTTATTTTGTATTTTTCCCAGTTTTTATAGTGTATATTTGTCCAAAACTGAAAACATTCTTGACTTTCCATATTAGACAATAAGCATAGAATAACCCACCCTTCAGAACAAATAGTTTGTTTTTCTTTCAGTTTCTCTAATGCCAATTGATATATTTTGAAAGAAAGAACCATCACTTTTATATTATATCAAATAGACATATCTAAAACATAGAACAGGATCAAAGTGACCATGACTGCAATTCCAACCTATATTCATAAATGAATGCAGTGGTACATATTCATATCCATATAGGAATAAATGTAGATAGAAACAGGTGATGTGCAGCATCTCCAAGGAAGGAGGCCCTCCAAGACTTTCTGATTTGTGTCTGATTAAGCTGAAAGGCAAACATAACTGGGAAAATTGCCATTTGTCAACTGTTCCATGTCATCTCTTATGGTGATATAGTTCTTTACACAGCAAATGTCAGAATGCTGACACTCTTCTGCACAAAGTAAAACAAGCTCAAAATGGAGCGTTAATTATCCAAGAACATTGGCAAGGTTTCTGTGGAAATGAATGGTGTGGGGGAATGAGCAGTCTTCCCAGGCCTCTAGAAGACCTGTTTTTCTTCTCTGTTGGACACCGCTGAGGGGAAGGGCAGAGGACACGTGAGATTTGAGTTATTTTTAAAGTTAGAAAACAAATGACTTTAAGTCCTTGTTTAATTAAAAATGGAACAGTACAAGTGGATGACTCACTTCTATCTTAAAAAACTGAAAATTAAAAATTATGCAATGCACTAAAAATACAAAGACTGAATCAAAGCTTGCTTCCCATAAGAATCTTCCAGTAGATTCTGGAGCATGATTACACAGGTAAACAGATTATGGCTTTCACTGAGTTGTAGGTCAGCACAAATATTTGCATCATTAAGTATTTCACTAGATTATGATTATAAAATAATATTTCCTTTTTAATTGACAAAGAAGTTACAGTATACATTCTTCAAATATCCAAATCATACCTGAAGAGAAACATTTGCATGAGGCATTTCTTTGTCTAGTGGAGATTCAACATTCCTTCAGCATCCATGCACTGATTTAGGTAGGAAAGTACTAGTTCTATGTATTATATTTTATTCAGAAATACAGATGACATTTTCCTTGACTAGGTAGCTTCCAGTAACTAATTCTTCTCATAATGTTGTCATAGTGACAGTGACATCAGTGCACTTCATTGGAACCATGTAGTGATTTATCTGAGTAAAATATCAGCACTGACTCCTTGTATATTTATTTTCCAAAGCACTATAAAATATGCTGTTTAATATACTAGTAAATGGGAGTCAAGTAGATGCCAGGTACATCAGATTAAATAATATAGACATATATCTTGAAATATGAATTAAAATACAAATGACTGTAGAATATGATTCAGATGTTGTTGAACATGACCAAGAGATCACCTTTAACTGGTTGCTAAGGAGAATTTTTTTTCTCAAATGCCTTTACCAAATACAAAAGATTGCCTGTCAATGACAGCTTATTTTAATTATTTTTAAATCCTTTAAAATATTTTTTGGACTCCTGGAATGGTATTGTGGTAATAGTTCCACATGCTGGATTTTATCCTACACAACTTTGGCAAAATGCTTCCCAGCATCAGCCTTTATGCCAAAGGACTATTACTGAAGTGTTAAATGTTCTGTGTTCAATGCTACAGGTATCACTAGGCTTTTCATGCTGGCATCATCCTAATCAATGCAACAACACTGGCAGAATCTCTCCAGCAGGCATCCCACATGTTTATGTTACCAGTATACCAAGAATGAAAGACAAACACTATCATTATTCAGGTACTTTAAATGCTCAATTATAAACCTAGCTATTTTAGTATCAACATACTTTTTGTATTAAAATATCAATTAAAAATTAAAAGTTGGGGACGTAATTATGCTCTTTTCATCCTGAAAACCTATGTCTGTGCTGACATTACCACATGTGGAGAAGCCTGTGATAGTCTTCATGGTTGTATGAACTTGAGCTATGAACAGTTCCCTATCTGTGAAGCATGATTATTTCTAATGAAAATAAAGTGCAGAACAGGCATTATTATTACTGAATTCCTGACTAGCCTATGTTCATTTTTTAAAAAGATTTTCTGATATTTTCAAAATGTCAATTTATAAAAGATAAACGACGTATGCTTTAGTTGGATTACTTTCAATTAAGTCTTTGCTTCATCGATCATTCTTTTACATTTACTAAAAGTAGTAATGCCCTTCCTTTTTTCTTCAGATAGTGACATAGACACAACTATTCATCATTGTTATCCTGAACAGATTAGTATGTCTCTCAATGCTCATCAGGAAATCTTCTCGTAGTAGAAAGTGATTAATTTAGAGATCCTTAACCAGTAAATGTCTGGAGAATGAGATTTGAAATCTTCATCTCTAAATGGGATGTTTAAATCACATCCCTTAAACCTAAGCTTTTGGACCAATCTGGAAGAAAGAGTAGAAAGATGCTAAGAGGCAGAGTTAGTGAATGTGTGTGGTAAAACTGTTTCTCAGACACAACAGAGTTGTGGTACACACCCACTAAAAGCAGCTCTGACAACATATAATTGTACAAGATCAAGTTAGGCAAATTCTCAGCATGGACGGGGAGGAGGTTATGAAATCTCATCCCTAGCAATTGTTAATTAATGAATTTCTAGGGAAGGAGAGTTATCAGGGATGCAGTCCATGAGAGCATGTCCATGCTTTACACTCAAGCACACACAGAGAACACTAAATACATTCAGTAGATATTAATGAGGGAGGGAGAGATAGGAAGAGGGAGAGGAGGTAGAGAGGAGGGGGAGGGAGAGGGGAAGAGGGACAGAGAAAGAGAGAGAGAGAGAGAGAGAGAGAGAGAGAGAAAGAAAGAGAGGACTCACATTTTGCCTACAATTGCTGGGGATTCTGATCTGAGCTGGAAACCAGTTCAGCATGTTAGGATGGCTGTATGCATATAAGAAATACAGCACAACACTTCCCTACATGTTCTACCAGGAAAATGGAATTAGGATTTTTGGAGAACAAATGGTCAGGGTCTTTTACATGTGTGAACTTTTCAACTCTACATAACCCCAGGAGATATAACACTAGTTTAATTTTATACATAAGCAGCCAACATTCAAATTTTCTCCTACTAATGTTACCCAGAATGTGAGTGAAATTTGATTAAGCCATTCCTAAATTGGCATAAGACAGTAACTAAAGCAAAGTAAGTGAATGAAGCTCTGAAGTCTTCCAGAGTGTTTGCTTTGGACCAGTGTATTACACATGGCAGTAGTCTGGCTTCAACAGTAGAGATTTGAATGGATTTGTTTTAGAAAGATAACATGCAATAGCAGTTCAGAAGATACTAAAAGAATATGGAATTCTACAGTGATAAAGACCTTAACTGAGATGGACAATTTATAGCCTTCATTCCTCTTACACAAATCCAAACTTACATGGCATACCTCAGAGTGAGCCCAACCAAGGACTAAAGTTAAAACTTTGAAAAACAGTATCAAGAACAGAATAAATTACTTTGTCTCCAGGGTCCAAGTTATGGGAAATGTAGAACAAGAAATAGAGATTATTATGTAATTTATGCAAGTCTTCTGTTATAAAACGTTTTTATAACTTATGTGCATGTGTATGTTTATGTGCGAGTATATACTCATGTATATGGATACTCACAAAGGCCATAATAGGGCAACAGATCTCCCTAAACCAGAGTATCAGGTACTTGTGAGCTGCCTCACATAGAATCAAGCTTGGAATCAATTCCAGTCCTACACAAGAGCAGCAAGTGTTCATAACCATCGAGCCATTTCTAAGACTTTCAAAAAATTACAATTTTGTGTGTATATATATATATACATATATATATACATATATATATATGATACAGCTTACAACTAAGACAACATAAAAAATTAAGACCACACAGTTTATTTCACCAGTGCTGAACTGCATGATTAGGAGGGCCTGGAGATCAAAACAGCAGTGAAAACCAATGCTTACAGTGTGTCTTATACCATATACCTGGACAAACATACATGTGTGTGGGAAGCCATCGTAAGCACATCGCCATTACAAGATGGCGATGACATCCGGCTTGCCGTTGGCATAAAAATGCCTTGTGCGCATGTGCCTGTATCCGTGGCGGAGTGCCTTTGGTCACGTCAGATGGCCTGATCGTTTCACAGCCTATTATGAGTCGCCACATCTGAGACGGGCATAGAGCTCTATATAAGGGAAGGGTTTTGAGATAGTCGGGGTCCTCCTCAACTGAAGCTTGTGATCTCGCTCTCAAGATGCATTAAAGCTTGTACTGCAGAAGGATCCTGTGTGTGCCGCGTTGTTCCTGCTGGCGGGAGGTAGCGCGGGACACATGTGGACATTTTCATATCTTTAATAAAATGCATTTTATCTATTAAAATATTTATGTTTTTCATTATGAAACCTTTTATAGCTGTCTTTTAAAGAGATTACCATATTCTCTGATCCTTAACTCTGGGTTGCTTCACTTCCCAGAAGACATTGGCAATGTCTAAAGATATTTTTGGTTCATAAAATACTTGGGTGGCAATGTGGAGAGCTGCTACTGATTTCTAGAGAGCAGGGCATAGAATAGCACCTTGCAACACAAGTTACACTGACTCACGTTCCTTAAATATTAACAGTGTCATGGTAGACAGCCACAAACAGCCACACACATCTCTACCTACCTATCTATCTATCTATCTATCTATCTATCTATCTATCTATCTATCTATCTATCTCTACATATAGATATAGATATATAGATATATATCACATAGCTACAATTGTTCTTTGCTGTAAATTGTATTTCAGATAATCTTGTTATTTGAATATAAGAATATCTAAAAATGACATATAGTATCCAGACCTTGCTCAAGGATAAACTTAGCTAAAACACACCTAAAATATCTCAGTATTAAGCATTCTCAGTTACCTCAACATCATTGTTGACCTCCTTTCTTCCTTCCTGCTTTCTTTCTTCCTTCCTTCCTTCCTTTCCTTTTCTTTCTTTCTTTCTTTCTTTCTCTCTCTCTTTCTCTTTCTTTCTTTCATTTCTTTCTTTCTTTTTCTTTCTTTTTTTCTTACCTTCAACTTTCTTTTGCCTCCTCCTCCCCCTCCTCCTTTCCTCCTTCTTCTTTTTCTTCTTCAACAGGATGTCTGTAATATAACACTGGCTGTCCTGACACTTGCTGTGTAGAACAGGATGGCCTTGAGCTTACAGAGATCCACCTGCTTCTGCCTTTGAAGAGCTGAGATTAGACATTTGCCACCCCACTAAGAATACTTTTACTGCAGGTTGTAAATGAGCTTATAAAGTGACAAAGTAAAGGATGATATGTTATGGTCATGTCCCTACAGTGGTGAGAGTATATGCTTTAGTTCAGCAAACCACACCACAATGTCCTGGCCCCAAGGATGGCCTTTACAATGGACATGCTCCAACCACAGTGCTGTCATCTTATAGGTACATTTTCAGTCACATTCAAGGAGAATTTTCCATGCATGGGGAACAGTTGCTTGCTTTGCTTGCATTTTTGTATTAGAAAACATTTACTAAGGAAAAAATTTACCATCCAGAAAACGGAAAGTGAAATCCATGATTAAACACTTTTTATGATGAAAATAATTAAATAGAAAATCTCAGTCAAAACAAAACAACATAAGAAGACTGAGGAAGGGGCTTTGATAATAATCTGCTTGCTCCATATTGGTATCTCTAGCACACAGGTAAATGCCAGAGTGAGCAGTGAATATTTTAATCCCAGAGAAGAGGAGACGTGTGAATCCCTAGAGTCCGTTGGTCACCTTGGTTAGCTGAATCAGTGAGCTCCCGCTTCGAGGAGATATCCTGTCTCAAAAAGGAAAGAAGGAAAGAAAGAAAGAAAGAAAGAAAGAAAGAAAGAAAGAAAGGAAGGAAGGAAGAAAAGAAGGAAGAAAGAAAGGAAAAATGGGGTAGCGAGTGACTGAACAAGATACCTGACTGCCACCTTCAGCCTTCAGCCTCCATATATGCACACATGAACATGCAAATATGCAGATATACTGCATTGTTAGTACACACAAGCCTCCTACTACATACAGAATATTGGAAATACCAATATCACCAATATTGTATTATAATTATTATATAACCACCTTCTTTATCTTAGGAAAATAACTTTTCTAGCTAATGCTTACCCTTACCCCAGAACTTCCCTTTTAAATATATCCAATTCTGGATATTGAACCCCCAACCTTGCAGATTCCAGGACATTTTTTTAGCATTCAGCTATAGCTGCAGCTCTTACATATATATATAAGATATACATATATACATTATATACTTATATACATATATGTATATATATATCCCTCCATAGCTTCCTCTCCCCAAGATGATCCCACATTACTCCCTGATTAACCATAGTTCCATAAATTACATACGATTCATTACACAAAACCCTGCTAATAAGCAAAGCTGTAAGTAACTGAGGGCATTCCTAGGCTTACATTTCTAGAAGTGTCTGTGTAAAGGACTTCTGCGATGTTAGTAATCTCTCCTGAATGGGCCAGCAGGGCAGGAAGTAGTCACAGAATACACAAAGACATTAAAGGATGGACAACTAGAAAAAAAATTTTTTGGAGACAGAATCTCAGTATGCAATCCCTTCTGATCTAGAACTCACTATGTTAACCAAGGTGGCCCTAACTCACAGGTATACTCTGCTCTTGCTTAATGGGAACTGAGATTAAAGGTGTGCACCATCACTCTTGGCTAAAAGTCAATTTCAAAATCAGCTTTTAATTGAAACTTTCAATTATTTTAGTTAAATTATTTATCTACTAACTACTGTTTTAAATAATTCAGATTATAAAAGTATTGTAGAGCATTGGCAATGAGCCTTAGCTCCTCAGTAAAAGTGTTTGCTGTGCAAGTAAGAGGACCTTAGGTCAAGACCAGAACCTAATGTAAAAGGAGAAATTGAAAGTTGTCCTGCAACTTCCACACATGCATTATCCTCCCTACATGCACATCTCACCTACTTATTCATAATGGGGTTAAAAAATAAGGAAAAAACATCATATTTAATTGCAAGACCTTGTTGTGGTGTGATGTTGTCTGATATAATGTGTTCTCTAAGGCAAGGTTCTTGTCCAGGTCTTTGTAGTCATAAGTAAGAGCTGGGTTATTCTTTAATATGTTGGAAATGGGCTCTCACGTAGCTTGGGCTAGCCTCAAGCTTGTTATGTAGCTGAGGATGCCCTGCAATTTCTGATCCCCCTGTCTCAGTGTACTTGGTGTAGGGATTCAGGTGTGCACAACTGTGCCTTGTTTACAGGCTTTGGGCATATGAGTCAAGCATTTTACCAAATGATCTCTAGCTCCGAAGACAACTTTACATAGTATTTACACACTGGAGTTGATGTGGGTCCTGTGTAAGGATATTATATTGATACAGAGCCTCTTAAAGATGTTGATGGTAAAACTGAGTCTAGAAGTTTGACTTTAAGTGGTTCTGTTGTTGTTTTAAGTCAAGATTTACTTGGTACATAGTTACGAATAGTGACATTGACACTTTTGGTATTGTTTTAATTTGACCAGTAACCAGGAAGTCCAATGTGGCAGAGTATGGCTCAGAGTATCAGTGACACAATCAAAGACTAAATTATGTGTGGCTGGACATGAAAGCACTCTACAATCCAATGTTTTGTTTAGATGGATGGTAAGACAGGATCTGCTACAAATAGGTTTTAAATGATATACTCAAATGTAGATCTTTCTCATTTGTGATAGTCCATATTATTTATTGGTAAAATTAATTATGGCTGGAGAACAACATTAGCTTGTAGGCAGGCTCACAAATTTAGCTGAAGATCCATTTTTATAGTTGCCATGTTCCAGAGAGATCCCTCAGTTGTAAGGCATGTTAGGCTAGCCAAATTTCCTGGAATGTGAAGCACTGTATTTGCTAGGCAGAAACAATGGCTGACATGGAAAGTTTGAGCCTTTGGACTTAGCACTGAGGGCATCCAGACCAAAAATAACAAAACCAGTAGGTAGTCAGCAGCTTAGTGTGTAGCTGCATTTGACAGGACTCTGCTTTTTGATGTTGGCTATCCCACAATGTGATTACTAAGCAAAGATGATCTGTTTCCATCACTATAGAACACAATGACAATTTCATTTTTTTATTTTACAATCTCCTTTCTATTTTATTTGTGGGATTCTCTATTTTCTTGATAGCTTGTAATGTCCATAGCAATAGCCATAAAAATTAACTTTAATTTACTAAAAAGAACCTCTAAGGCTAACTCTGAATCAGTCACACATATCCTATAACCTAAATGTAGACAAAGGCATTTTGAGTAGAGGATGGTTCATTTCAAACGGCTTCTAGTTCCAGTAAATAAGCTCCTGGACCATGGGGAAATCCTTACTTAATGGGTCCAAAGAAGTCCTTGCCTTACTTCTGCCATAATAACATTATAGAGTGGAGATAGAAATTAAAATTCTCTGGAAGATGTATTATTAAAACATCAAATATATCACCAAATTTTATAATCATAGGAATGAGGCAGTCCCCCTAACCCTATATACATACTTTAAATGTAGGAAAGGGAACAGGAGGGTATTTTAACCTTTCTGTGAGACATGTATCAGCTAAAAAGCCTCCAATTAAGAGAATTATAATTTTATGAGCAAGATTGATAATGATGGAGGAACTTAAGGGTTATTTTGTAATTTAAATAAGAGTTCTTTGCTATGTTCATTAGGCCTCTCAATTAAACCAGTTCTCTGGCCCTAAATAGACAAATGAAGCTTCCATAACATGTGCCTTTTAAAGAGGCCAGTGTTGGAATTCTGAGTATTACAGCACATGCTTTGAGCGATTATGTCTGGAACTCAAAAGAATCAGATAAATGTTGTCCCAATAATGTTGCGTATATGTAGAGCTTTGGCATATAGAGACATGGGTGACTTTGCTTTATTATATGTTCTGGATTTTTGTGAAGTGGGAGATTCATAGGGCTTATCATGGAATGAATTCCTCTAAGATGAAGACATGAGAGTTTATAAAAATGTGCAAATGGTTAAAACACTCAGGAGTTCACAGAAGGCCAAGATGTTTGGCCAATGGTAGCAGCTTCAGATCCTATACTTTAACATGGACATGATAAAGGGGTAGGAAATAGTTATATCACCTATGTGTAGGTGTACCATGTTGACAGACTGTGACTACCATTGCTGCTTATTCAGTTGATATCTTGGTACTCAAATAACAAAGGAGTCCTCCTACGCATGGCTTACATGGCTTCAATAGGTTGTCTGAGAATAGAGTCAGCCATATCTTTCTCCAGGTAGAATATGACACAGGCCCAGGTCTACATCTGTCTTGTATCAAGGAGGGTTCAATAGCCTTGCAGATTTTGGAGGTGGGGGGTGCCGGCTTATGATCCAAGGGAGAGGTAGGAATTTGGAGTTGAAACCAAGAAATTTTTGAAGCCCTCTATTCTAGAGAGCCTGTTGGACATTACCATTTGCTATCATGATATTTAGTACAGTACAAATCCTAATAGGACTGCTTCTGTTAGCAGCCCATGTGATATCCATCACAGTCATGGGTCATAATATATTTTTATAGAGGGTCTGTGTGGACACTAACAAAAGACCCTGTCCATTCCTCCAACCAAAAATCCTTATGGTGAAACTGAGCCCATTGTATTTAGTTTTTTAAATAAAACAACTTGACATTTAACTGAGAATGTGTGTTACAATTTCTGACATCAATATAGATCAATGACCATTTTTAGACAGGGAAAATCCTTATTTTTGTTTTCTTCAAAAAAGGATAGATACTCTTAGATACAACAAACACGGTTTCCTCTGACTTTGTTTCCTTCCTGTCAATACCATGTGTGATAGGCAACTTACAAGACTGTTTCATGGCAAATTTTCTCTAAAGATGCAGTGTGCACTTGTGATGTGGTGTTTTACCTCAGAAGAAGAACATGGCTCCTAAAATTATTCACCTCTGTTGGGGCCCAAAAGTCCCTGGCATCTCAATCTCCATCTTGACCCTGGGCCATCATCTATTAACTAACATTCTTTTGTTTCTTCCACACTCTTTTGCTTCCTTTCTGTAATTGACTCAGGAAATTTTACAATAGGGGCTTTCTGGACTTTTACAATGGGGACATTCCATTTACATTAATGTGTAACCAAATGATAATACCAGTTTGGCCTGTGCACCTCGGCAAATACCTTTGTGGTTTGCAGCCTTTGAAGCCCTTTGTTTCCCTAGAGTAAACTGAGACTTGGACAAAATTTTTTGTCTTGTCTTCTTCCTTTGCATCTCCTGATCCCAATTTCTCATTGTTCTCCCTGCCCTTGAGAACCTGTTGTTTAAGTCCTGCAGGTCAGGGCACACCTCCATGAAGGTTCTTCTACAGTCTTCTCTAGATGGAGGCACATGTTCAATGTTGAAACGTGAGTTTAGATGTGTTGTTTGACTTAACTTTGCACTAGAATATTTCCAGGCATATTTCATACTATAGTTTCACAGTTATTTTGACGCTCCTCCTTCATTTGCCCATGAAGAAGCATCCCTTTGCATATATTGACCTTGTGCGCTTCTCATTTTATTCAGCCTCTGGATAAAGCAAATCACATGGTTCCAGCATAGATTTTCAGATGCTGATATTTTAAAACATCATTTTACAGCCCTCTTCATTGTATGCATATTTCAATTGATTTCATGATTTATGTAAAAAACATTTTTTTCAGTTAGATTTCCTGGTGAAAATTTTTTTAATTTATTAGATATTTTCTTTATTTACATGTCATATGATATCTCCTTTCCCAATTTCCCCTCCAAAAAAAAAAACCCAAAAACCAAAAAAACAAGAACAAGAACAAATCCCTGTTCCCTCCCCCATAACCCTGCTCGCCACCCCAGCCTCTCCTGCTTACTGGCTCTGGCATTCCCCTACACTGGGGCATAGAACTTTCACAGGGCCAAGGCCCTCTCCTCCCATTGATGACCAGCTTGGCCATCCTCTCTACTATACATATGTTGCTGGAGAATTAGTCCCACCATGTGTATTCTTTGGTTGGTGGTTTAGTCACTGGGAGCTCTGAGGGTACTAGTTAGTTCATATTGTTGTTTGTCCCAAGGGGCTTCAAACCCTTCAGCTTCTTGGGTCCTTTCTTTAGCTCCTTCACTGGGGACCCTGTATTCAGTTCAATGGATGGCTGTGAGCCTCTACTTCTGTATTAGTCAGGTATTGTCAGAGCCTCTCAGGAGACAGCTATATCAGTCTGGATTGTCCTTCCTTAAGTCTCTGCTCCATAGTTAGTCTCTGCAACTCCTTCCATGAGCATTTTGTTCCTCCTTTTAAGAAGAAATGAAGTGTCCACATTTTGGTCTTCCTTCTTCTTGAGTTTCTTGTGGTTTGTGGATTGTACTTCATGTATTCCGATGTTTTGGGCTAATAACCACTTATCAGAGAGTGTATACCATGTGTGTTCTTATGAGATTGGGTTACCTCTCTCAGGATAATATTCTCCAGATCCATCTATTTCCTAAGAATTTCATAAATTCATTGTTTTTTAATAGCTGAGTAGTACTCCATTGTGTAGATGTACCATAATTTCTATATCCATTCCTCTATTGAGGGATATCTGGGTTGTTTCCAGTTTCTGGCTATTATAAATAAGGCTGCTATGAACATGGTGGATCATGTGTCCTTATTACATGTTGGAGCATCTTCTGTGTATATGCCCAAGAGTGGTATAGCTGGGTCCTCTGGTAGTACTATGGCCAATTTCCTGAGGAACTGCCAAACTGATTTCCAGATTGGTTGTACCAGCTGGCAAGCCCTCCTGCAATGAAGGAGTATTTCTCTTTCTCCACAACATTGCCAGCATCTGCTGTCACCTGAGTTTTTGATCTTAGCCATTTTGACTGGTGTGAGGTAGAATATCAGGGTTGTTTTGATCTGCATTTCCCTAATGACTAAGGTTGTTGAACATTTCTTTAGGTGCTTCTCAGCCATTCAGTATTCATTAGATGAGAATTCTTTGTTTGGCTCCGTACCCCATTTTTAATAGGGTTATTTGGTTCTCTGGAGTCTAACTTCTTGAGTTCTTTGTATATATTGGATATTAGCCCTCTGTTGGATATAGGATTGGTAAAGATCTTTTCCTAATTTGTTGGTTGCCATTTTGTCCTGACAGTGTCTTTTGCCTTACAGAAGCTTTGCAACTTTATGAGGTCCCATAAGTCACACATATTAATTGCATAAATGAAAGGTTTTTTCTACCAGTGTGAGTCAGTGAGGAGATTCCTTGAAAGTTTTGCCCCATGCATTAAATGCAGGTAATCTTTCCTGAACTTACAAGTGTATCTGTGAGGTAGAAACAGCCAGGAATATCTAAGATCTTGCCCATTCACATAATCTGTGTTTTCAGCTCTCAAGATATTCAGTGTTTGGGGAGCTCTGTGCAGGAAGTTTGGTCAGTAGAAGTACCTTGATAAGAAAAACCACCCAAAATGAGCATGTGCAGACAGACAATTCATTCTCCAGCTCCCACATTCAAGGTGACTTCCTGTGCAAGCCAGGTGTGGGTCCCTTCAGAGGTAGGTGACTTACATTTAGGGGATTTTCTTATTTTCACTTCTTGAGATGCCTAATTTTTTCATGGTAGGTAGTAGCACAGGGCCAAACAGGTTGACTACTTGTGGTAACTTCCTGTCAGCTACCTATAACAAATACGTGTTAAAAATATTTAAGAGGCAAGGAATAATTGAAAACGTATCTGTCCTGTGAGTGATAGTCTGATAAAATGTATCAGATGAATGCAAAATTCTCTACTTAGTAATATCACTTTAAGTATTTATTTACAGCTTAGCTTTTCATTTATAAGTGCACAGGTTTAACTTCTAAAAGTAACAATAAAGAATTACTGATATTATTAGCAACCCATACATCAATTTTTATGTTGTGAAAAAGTACTGGATGAAAAACTTTAAAACAAACACAGATCTTTATTATTTTAGAATTTGAATCTCTCATTCAGAAGCTTATATCTAAACAGTTTTGTTGTGTTCAGTCTGAACACATCTCTGTATTCAGTTACAACTAAGGCACATTGATGTAATGAGAAAATAGTAAAGAACAGTGTGCTCAAAAATTTGTGTGAAAGCTTGAATAAGTGTCATTTTTATTTATTTAATAAGCGAGGTGAGTCTGTGTATACCAGAATTGTCATTAATAAACACAATAGTGAATGAGATCTGGGACGGAGGTGAGAAGGATGAACTGGATGACTTCTAGTATAAGCAGGATACAAAGCAGGTATTAAAAACAACAAATGGCAGGGCAGTGGTGGTCCACTCCTTTAATCCCAGCAATTGGGAGGCATGGGCAGGCAAATTTCTGAGTTTTATGCCCGCCTGGTTTACAGAGTGAATTCCAGGACTGCCAGGGCTACACAGAGAAACCTTGTCTCAGAAAAAGACAAAAACAAAAACAAAAACAAAAACAAAGCAAAACAAACAAAAACACTTGGTTATGTTTGGAACCAAGTGAGTGCATTACCTATGAAAATTTATATACTAATTCAAACCACAATTTAATCATAATTCTCATAAGTTCTATTAATGAAAATAAAATATGACAATGTATCTAACTTGTAAAAACACACTGCAGTTTAGGTAAAAATGATGTGCACATACTTTATTATTTTTTTGTGGAAGATATAAAAACTTTATTAAATGGCCAACTTTTATAAAATAGATCAAAAAGATTCTATATGTTACCTTCCCCTTCACCTCAGCCATCGGACTTCTGGCAGCCTCTGCTAGGAGGCTAACACCAGGAAGCTAAGACAGATGCTCTCTGTTGACTGTCCGTTCATCTTTGAAGAAGCCGCCTGAATATGCCCACCACCTGAGTATGCCCGCTGCCTGAAGATCTTCTGAACCTGGGGACCTGGGCACCTGAGCCTTTTTTGCAGTATGCAAATGTCATGTAATTTAGAGATTTGGTTTCAGTTTCTCCTGTGACTATAAAAACCCTGGCTTATTCCAAGTAAAGTGAAGCCTTGATTGGGATGCAACTTGGCTTCCTGTTTTCTCTTTGCATTTCAAACCCTCTATTTCAGGTCCTTTATTCCCTCCTGGCTGAGAGAACCCAGTTCTTGAAACTGCTGGCAGTTTCACCTATACATAAACAACTGTGGAGTTTGTTTTGCTGCCTTAATAATAACCAATAAAACCCGGATTTATATATTTGATGATCTATTTTACATGTGTATTTTCAAACAATGGTGTCAAACTATATCAATCCTAGTATACCACTCTGTTTCAGCCATGTTCATATTTTATATTCAGGAGTTTATGCAAATAATTTTTCAGCATGAGGAGGCAGGAATAGTCACCATGAAAACACTATTATTATCAGACTCCCATTTAAAACCCTCTTGAAAAACTTCAAAATATGTCCAGAATACTTATAATTATCCAGCCTCTCTCTCTTTCTGTGCCAAAATATCTTTTACCTAGATTTTTTTAATGTTCATTCTTTATTTTTTAATTGTATTATTAATTGAAATAGAATTACATTATTTGCTTTCAATGCTGTCTCTTAAATTGGTAGCCTCTTTAATTATTAATGTCTCATACATATAAATGTATATATGTGCATTCATGAACATATATTAATACAACCTACTGAGTCAATTTTTGTTAATTTTATGTGTGTGGTTTCAAGGCTTACTGGCTAGTTTTATGCCACCCTGACAGAAACTAGAGTTATATGAAAGGAGGGAACCACAGTTGAGAAAATGCCTATATAAGAACTGGTTTTAAGGCACTTATTAATTAGTGATTAATGGAGGAGACCCCAAACAATTGTATGTTTTGGGCTGGTGGTCCTGGGTTCTATAATCAGGCAGATAGATCAAACCACGTTGAACAAGTCAGTAAGCAGCACTCCTCCATGGCTTCTGCATTAGTTTCTGCCTCCAGTCTTGCATGAGTTTCTGTGCTGATTTCTTTTAGTTATGGATCACAATGTGAAAGTGCAAGTCAATAAACCTTTTCCTCCTTAAACTTGCTTTTTGTCATGGTGTTTCATCATAGAAATAGTAATCCTAACTAAGACAAAGTCTAATCATTCTACATTGGAAAACAAGCAATGCTCATCTCTGGGAGATGCTAATTCTCCTTCCAGCAGTCTTTATCTGCCTGTAGCTATTTATCTAGGGTGGGACCTTTTAAAAACATTCTCTCTTCTATATCAGTATACCTATAGACATTACCATTATTCTATTCTTGTCTTCACAGCCATTTCTAGGAGAGACAGGTTCACAGCAAGATTTTCTCTACTTTATCTCTTACAGTCTTTCTGCCTGAATGTTCCCAGAGAAACTTGCCGGAGCTGTGCTGTAGATGAATCAGTTGATACTGAACTCCCCAAGACCTGTTGATCTCTGCATTGTTCAGTTGTGGTTTTGTCTGATGATTTACACTTGCTGTAAAGAAAGGATTCTCTGATGAGGGGTGGTAGGTTCATTAACCTATGGGTATAAGGATGTGATTGAGAATGTAATAAGAAATTATGCTGTTCTAGCAAAGTGGTATTTGTCAATTCTTTTCTAAGTTCTGTGACTTCACTATTCCAAGGAAACTGACTAGATATTCAGGACCTTGCATTATTTCTCTACTGTTAAATGGGTCTTAAGAATACTTAGACAGGTGTTGGTCCCCATTGACATGTGAGAGCTACTTATTGAACCTTTATGCATATCTTCCATGTTTCTGATCTTTATGATTCATAGGTATAGCAGCTGGGCAGTATGACCTAATTATTTCCATCCATCGCTAGGTATAATGTTATTTTCTGAAACAATAGAAGCAAGACCACAAGAAAGAAGATTTTAGGTCAGATTGAACTTAAATCCTGAGTTCTGCATCTTAAGTGTAAAATTTCTTTGTCAATAGGAGCCCATCCTCAACTTCTGAGAGGCAACCAAAGGCTACTTCTTCATTCATAATCTCTTTTGTTTTGGGAGTCTCTTGAATTACACTGACAAACCATTTCTCATGCATGGTGCTTAGACTTTTGTTATGGTAGTGTATGGTTCTTGTGAGTAACATTGTCAGCCTAAGTTGGTTAATTTTCTTATATATTTTAGTATTCGTATATAATATCATTTCTTGAGACTTTATCAAATACCCTTGGTGATATTTGTTCTTCATTTTCTTCTCTTTCTCTACGGAACTCCCTTCCTACATGAGTTGGAAAACCTTCTCTGTTCTTTTTCCCACTTCATATCACCTGCATCTTAATAATCCTCTCCCAAAGCCCCTCTCCCAGCCATGGTCCCTCTATACCAGTGGTACTCAACATTCCTAATGCTGCAACCCTTTAATATAGTTCATCATGTTATTAGTGACCCTTTCATTTCTACTCTATAAGTGTAATTTTGCTACTGTTATGAATTATAGTGTAAATATCTGTGTTTTCTGTTGGTCCTAGGTGACCCTTGTGAAAGGCCATTCGATGCCCACAGGGGTTGCAACCCATTGGTTAAGAGCCATTGATCTACTGTAACTTTAATTTTTTCAAACCTTATTTTTAATGCTGGTTCTTAAATGCTTCCATGTCCCTTGTAGCCCACCACCTACCAGAGGTAGTGAAAAAGAAAGGATTCAGGGAAAGTGCACCCATTTAGAAAGCTTCTTTGGAGCAACTCCCATTTGTGCTGTCTGGAAATAGACAGTTCAGTTCACAGGTTAGCAGAGAGCAGCAGCTTGGTCCACTTGTAAACTCTTCATGGATACCGCAGCAGTCCAGTTGGAGAGAGTCCAGAGAGCAAACAGGAATCAGCAGCAGTGGTTCTACCTAGCTGAGACAGCAAGGCCTCCACCTCGGCTTGAGTCAGCAGAAGGGACCAGTAGCAACACCAAGAGAAATTCTAGGGTGTGCCTTTCTCAGGGAAGAGAAGATCTGCAAAAAAGCAAGACCCACAAACATTGTAAAGTGAGCTGTACCAGCAAGCTAAACTCTGTCTCCATCACTCCATGGAGTCCTATTTATCCCCTCCAAATACCACATGTCCTCCATATCTCAGCATGTGTCTTGCCTCAGTACTTGCATCCAATCATCCTGAGTCTGAGGAAGCAGCAAGAAACTGCAGTATGTCACCAGAAGTTTTCAGTGAGTTTCTCTCTATGGAGTGTCGACAACTAGAAATTAACTATGCAATCAATGCAAGGCAAACCAATGAGTGTTGTTAGCAAAGGATCCGTCATCACATGTCCTTTCATATGCTTGCTTTAGCAGAACATCCTCTTTCCTGTGTCTGCTTCAGTGAAATGTTCCTTCATGGGTCTGCCTTAGCCTTTCACACCCGTGTCCACTTTAATGAAACGTTCCTTCAACTGTTTGCCTCAGCAAAATACCATCTAACTGACTTTCCAAAGAACCCTTAAGTTTCCATTTCACTCTACACTTTCTTGGTTTCTATTCTTATTCCATTTTAGATACTCACATCTGAGATTTGGAGTTAAAAACCACAGTTGAGAAGGAACATCAAGCTTAAAATCCACAGTTGAGAAGGAACATGAAGCATTTGTCTTTCTGATCAGGAATTAACTCAATATAATCTTTTCTAGTTCTGTTTACCTGAAAATTTCATGCTTTTTATTTTTCTTTATAGTTGAATAGTATTCCATTATATATGTAGATAAAAATTATATATAAATTCCATATATAATATATAATTCCATATGTATACCATATATGTATATATATATATAATTTTTACTTTTTCATTCATCTGTTGAAAAATATTCATGTGTTCCCATTTCCTAGATTTAGTCAGTGGGGTGCAATTAATATTGCCAAGCAAGTATCTGTATATCAGGATGTCTGGTCCTTTGGGCATATGCTGAGGAGTGGTATAACTTGGCCATTTGTTACCTTTTTAGTTTTATTTCTTGAGGATTCTACATATTGATTTCCAGACTGGCCATACCACCCCCACTCTAAGCATAAAATGATTTCCTAATTATTACATGAGCGAAAAATAGAATTCATCCTACATGTTTTAGAAATAGAATAAAACAACAAAATAAAATGAAATATTCTTTTCACTATTTCTCTATTTTATTTCATCTCCAAAAGGCTACATTGTATACTCACAACTAAAATAATCATTTCATAATTGAAATAAAAAGTTTTTGTTTTTGTTTTTTTAATACAGAGACCCATAGCCAGACACTTGTAGAGAATGAAAGACCTTGAAACACTACATTCTATCTGGGATAGCCTTATCAAATCCCTCCTCTCAGGACTCAGCACTGTGTGGAAGAGGCGGCAGAGAGAGTGCAAAAACCAGGGGGGGGGGAGGAGGATACCAAAAAAAAACAAGACCAAAGGACATATACACTCAGAGAGACTGAGATGGCATGCACAGGGCCTGCATGGGTCTGCGCCAGGTACTTTGTATGTATATTATGGCTTCCAGTTATGTATTTTTGTGGGATTCCAGTGTGGGGGGGCAAGTAGGTCTCTGTTTCTTGTGTTTTCCCCTTGGCTCTCTCCTCTGTTTGTCTTGTCTAATTCCACTGGGTTAGTTGTTTTTAATTTTTCATATTATATTATATTATTATCCTCAGAAGCCTGTTTTTTTCTAATGAAAGATGGGAAGGAAATAGATTTGAATGGAAGGTACTAAGTGAGGTAGAAGAAAGAGAAACTGCAATCCAGATATGTGAGAAAAAAATTATAATAAACATAATACATATTTGTTATTTATTAGTGTTAGCCTAAATCTTTTTTAGCTAAATTCCAAAGCCAACTGCTGATGTTGTTTGATAAAAACAATCTTTTCTTTTAACTTTTTATTGATTCTTTGTGAGTCTCACATCATGTACCCCAGTACCAATCACCTCCCAATTCTGTTATACCTATCCTCAGGCCTTGTTACATGCCCCACCCCAAATTGAAACACACACACA
>NW_022196912.1:53433040-53440366 GCF_008632895.1 Mastomys coucha | reverse complement strand
AGAGAGAGAGAGAGAGAGAGAGAGAGAGAGAACAATGGATAGAAACTATCTTGTCATGGAAGGTGCCTCATGTCCCATAACATCTTCCTCTGTCCACACATCTTCACTTGTTGATGTTCATTGAGTTACTGGTCTGATTCAAGTCTCTGGCTTCTGTGACACCATCAACACTGGATACTCACCGGGACTCCTCCCAGTTATCCTGTTGTTGTCCTGTGTCAGGGAGATCCTGCAGCTTTGGATCAGCAGGAAGAGTACTTTTGAGGGTCCCAACAGTTTACAAATGATGTATATTTTGGGGTGGGCCAAGTCAAAGGCTTGAATCTGGGCCTGAATGGTAGCTGAGCTCCATTATCTGCACGAAGAGTGCAAAACACTGCCCTAATTAGGCCACCCAATGCTACCATTTGCAGGAGGCAGAGCCAGCTCACCGGGGCCCCCTTGTGCTGCTTAGGTGTGGTTCAGGGCCAACTACACTGCCCATTAGGGGCAGGGCCAGTTCCTCTGCTCTTATGGCCTTAGGGCTAGCTCTCCTGACAATGGCAGGTGGCAGGGAGAGGGGCACATTACCCCTGAGCACACTCCACCTCGTGGCAGACAAGTGGTGGTGCCAGCACTCCTGCATTCTTGCCCCCAGAGCCGGCTCACTTGTGCCCCCTCCTCCAGTGTCAGTTCCATGCTGCTTAGGGGCTGGGCTGGCTCTGTGGAGTACTGAAACTCCTCCAGCAGGGTCAGCTTACAGGCTTTCATGACCCTGTTGCCAGCTCTCTCAACTGCTTCAGGTGGAGGAGTAAGGAGTTGAAGGACATCTCCTCTGCACCCTCTCCATCTCCACAGCAGAGGATTGGTAGGGCTGGCACTCCCTTGCTCTCCCTCTCAGGGGCCTGCTCACCTGCACCTCCAATACCAGGGCCAGCTACTCTGTGCTGCCTGGTTGAGGCACAGGGTCTGCTGTCCCAGTTGCAGCCACCAATGAAAAGTGAGGCCAGGTCTCCAGAATGCCACAGCCAGTGAGGGGCAGGCGGTTTCTCCAGTCTCTAGAAATCCAAGTATTCTTAGATAGCTGCCCAGACCAGTAACATCCCCATGGTCTATAGTTGTAATATAAGGCACAGACATTTACACCTACCCTTGCATAGCCAGCCATGGACCCAGACATGGCCCTCCAGTGGCAGCACCTGCCAGGTCTTTACCATGGCCTCAGTAGGGCTAACTACTTATAACAGGCTATTCCTCTTCTTTCTTGTGTCTCGAGTTCCATCTCCCTTCATAATGCTCAAACTGTTTCATTTCTCTTTCTCTCCCATTTGTTCACCACACACTTCCACGTTATTGGCCACATAGTCCCCCAAATTCATATATTAATTATACTTGCAGGAGAGCCTTGTAGGGGTAATTAATATTAGATAAAATAATGAGTACTGGGGCTCCCATGAGGCCATTCCTGTCTTTATAATCAAAGGAAGAAAGACTTCATTAGTGCTCCTTCTCTGTCTCCTAATGTGACATAGACATAGGTCGGAACAGATAGAGAGGACATTCTGCCAAACTGTATCATGCAACCTGTGACATCACACCAGATGCTGATCACATACAAGCATGACTCCTTTTCTTCCTGACTTCTGAAACCAGGCCCTCCCACAAAAACCTCTTAACAAATTAAACACTTTCAGGTAGTTTTTTTTGGTTTTGGTTTTGGTTTTGGTTTTAATAGCAGGGGAATAAAAAGACTACTACAACATATGTGCATATACCTCATTCTTGTTGCACTTTGTATCAGAACTATGAATCTCAAGCCTAAAGTGGAAACTGAAAGGTTCTTTGGAATATGGATTGAATGGTGTTTTGCTGGGACAAACACATGAAGGAGCATTAGCTGAAGTAGACATGGGTGAAAGACTGAGGCAGGCTCCTGAAGGATGGCTTCATTGAAGCAGACACAGAAGAAAGGATGTTCTGCTAAAGTAAAGACCCATGTAAGGCAGACTAATACAGGCAGATTGTTAGCAAAGAGTGCTTCATCGTGGGTCTTTACTTGAGCTCTATTTGTAGGGACCCTATAGAGTGAAATTGGCGAAAACAATCTACTGGTGGTGTCCTGCAGCTTCTTGCTGCTTCTGTGGACTTGGGTTGATGGGCAGAGTGATGTCAACAGAGACAGGTGCTTCTGTTGAGGCAAGACACTTGATGAGACAAGACACATGCAGTACTCGTGATGTTTGGAGAGAGTGTAAAAAGACTCTACAGACAGTGACAGAGGCTGAGCTAGGCTTGCCTATAGAGCCAGCTGTGCAACACTTGTGGAGCTTGGGTCTTTGCTGATCTTTGCCTCCCTTAGAGAAGCACAACCAAGATCCTGGTGTCAATCTGGGTCCTTCCTGCTGACTGGAGCTGAGGCTGAGGCCTGGCTGTCTGTTAGGTAGTGCCAATGATGCTGATTTCTCTTTGTTATCCTGACTCTACTGAACTGCTGCTGCTAATCTGTGAACTGAACTGTGGATTTCCAGAGAACACGGACAGGAGTTGCTCCAAAGATCCTTTGGTCCACCTCCACCCACCTACCCCCATATCCTTTCTTTCCCACTATATCTGTTGGGTGGTGGGCTAAAAGGGAGGTTAAAACATTTAAGAACCATCCTAAAAATAGGATTTAAAAAAATTAGTGTTACACAAGCTTTTGGTTTTAAACTGAGATGCACATTATTAGGGTTTTATTTGTGTTGGTGGCTTGGTATGGTTTTTGTAGATGCCTTTGGCTGGAACTAAGGAATGTTCCCAATATTGTAGTGTTTCCATACTGCAGAATTTCTTTGCTACTATAACTTCTCTGTTACTCCTAACCTGTGTGCAAATTATAATGACAAATTTCTCTATAGTAGTTAGTATGCTAGATGAGAGTTAGATGCATAGATATTTTATAGAAAGATTGATAACAGATAGATGATAGATCAATAGATAGAGATAGAGATAAGTAGATGTTTGATAGCTGATAAATAGATAATACATAGATGATGGATAAATGAATAGATGCAAGCAGGAGGTCATAGACTCTAACCTCAGTATCCACATTAAAAACAAACAATCAAAAAAACTGATGTGTGATCAAAGCATTGGAGATAGAGGAAAAGAACAGATCTTAGAGGCTGACTGTCTAACTACCAAGCTTCTAGTTAAATGAAAGTCTTTGTCCCCCCAAAGTGAAGAATAATAGAGATAGATATAAATGTTGACTCTGGTTTCCATATGTGCACATGGTATATACAGTCTACATACCCCATACCAAAAAACATGTATGTGTTCAGATAGTTAAGACACCCATACTATGAAGATGGGTGTCTAGGTCACACTACACTATGTAAGCACATATTATTTTTAAAATTATATGCTTAGTTATTCTGAAATTCATCTTTTGTTTTACACCTTATAACTAATCCTTAATGTTAAAGCATACACTAGGTATTCTTACAAAAAAAATATAAACATGGAAGAATGGTTCACTTGCAGAATTCTTTGCAGTTCCAATGAAAAGATGTCAATTTTGATACCTCTCATTTGAAGACTTGAGAGGTCACCAAATTTTCTTAATGTCTGTGTTTGTCATAAACCTACTGACTAAAAAATACCTCATACATATTAGTCAGGCAGGTTTGGGAAGAATATATCTTAGCTTTCCTCCTGAAGAAATAAAAATTATTTTAAAAAAATAAGAAGAAAGTAATGAAAGACACTCCAAAAGGCATAGCTGATGGCTTTTTAGCATCCGAGTAACTCCAGTAACTTGAGTATGTTGCTCCTGTGGGATTTTGCAGATTTATTGATAGGACTTAACATGCATCTACCACAGCTCTGTTATTCCTCACTCACCCAGAAAACACTTTTATTCAGTTTTCTTAAGAGTTGCTTGTATATTCTTGATCTCTTGTGTCTCCCAACTTTCTCTTATGCTTTTTTTTTCAGTCTGCCGATAAGTTTAAAGCCCATTAAACTTCAACTTGCTTGTCCTAAATATTCATCTTTACCTCCTCAGACATATGTTAGAAGGTATAAGTATTCTCAGACCTCTTTTCCAGCTCCTTTTCTCCACACATAACCCTATCACTCCTCCAGTCCATAATCAATCTTTTAAAAATCACTTTAATTTACTCTGCTCTTTTCCTGGCCTCTTATATACTTCCAAACATGTCATATCACCATAACTTCTAAAACCTGACTGGCTTCTTCCTACAGATACTAATGGTCTCTAACTTACTAAGTTTAGGGCACATTACTTTCCATGTAATTGACTTCTTAGCAGCTTTGATACCATCAATTGTTACTGCTTTTTTAAACTTTAATTTTTGTATTATAATACTCCTTGAATAACATCAGAAACAGATAGAAAATACCTAAATTAATACAATTGCAATGAGAATGGAAGTAAAAAAGGAGTAAAACATAACTTTGCAGATCAGTTGGTCAAATATAGTTATGCAATCATAGCAAATATTATCAACTATACAAAAAAATCTTTATCTCTTGTTTTTCCTTTTTTGTCTTGAATTAACTCTCCTCCACTCCTTTCTTCCTCTCTGCCTTTCCCTTCTTCTCATTCTTTCTGTGTTTTGTCTATATTTGGATTTATTTTTAATTATGTGTCTCTGTGTGTGAATATGTAAATGTGCATGCAGTGACCTCAGAGGCCAGAAGAGGGTATCAGATCTCCAGAGCCTGAGTCATGGGCACTAGTTAGCAGCTCAACATATGTGGTACAAAGTAAACTCTGATCTTCAAAAGGGCAGATCATTAGCAGTGCATTCTCTTAAATCCTGAGCCAAGTTTCCTTCCCTCTTTGGAAACAGTCTCAATCTATTGCTAAGTTTTCCTGAAACTTACTAGGTAGTCAGGCTAGACTCAGTAATCTCCTAGCTCAGTTTCCCAAGTGCTAGGATTAGAGGTGTGCCTTAACATGCCTGTCTTCCCTCTGCCTTTGCTTGTAGCAGCTGGGTACAGGCGGGTTTACATCCAAAACATTTTCAGCCCCTATGCAGTTAGATATGACTATTATGCAGACTTTCTCTCCAATATTGTATGAGAAACATGCGAACTATCTGTGGTACACCTCATGTGTATCACATTCTGTTCTTTCCCATTCATGTGGGCATGCTGGGGATTACAGATACTGACAACATGACTGTGTGAGTGACTACATTTCCATGCACACACATATCTCTAAGTTGGAAAATTATGTCAGGTGCTTCACATTTTAATGTGCATCTGAATCACATGGGAGGTTTGCTCCAGAGCATGCTGCTTCCCTTCACTGCACACATTCCTGATTTAGATTTAGGACAGGGCTACAGGATTTTCACTATTAGAAGCTTCCAAGTTACATCCATAAGGGCCACGCTTTGGAAAGTGCTACCTTAGACTTGTTTATGAACAAATGTGTGTTTTTCCCTCTGTCCTTTACATTTTGTGACCATTGTTAAAGAATTTTAGCTTCCATTATTCTAACTCAGAAAGGATTGTGAAAACCTGATCAAAATAATGCTATTTGTATATTGTAATGAATATTTAATGCAGCATAAAATATAACAAACCACTATATTTTTATGATAATAAATAGAGCTTAAGTCTGTGTTTTGTTATTCTTCTACCGATTGTCCTATTTCTCCTAAAAGCAAACCTTAACTTTCAAGCTACATCTCCTGGCCCTGAGATGCTCAAATGCATGATTAATTAAGCTATTAAGGATCAGAACAGGAGAAGCAGGGAAGCAAGTAAAGGTTAGTAGGTCTTCAGAAAGCAAGTTGAGTTTGGACAAAAAATACAAAACAAAATCTATTTTCTTTTTTTCTTTGTAATGATGCCATGTGTGCTATTGAAATAAAAAAGATACGTCTAATGAGAATGGATACACTGGAGAGGGTCTACAGTTGCCAGAGTTGCTCACTGGGTTGGGCAATGAGTCTTGTTCACCTGAACTGAATGTTCAAGGCTATGTGAGATGCCAACCAGATTTGATAACCTATGAGTCTGTGATCAAACTGTTTGTTTATGAGTAGGTATAAGATAAGGCCTTTAATATCTTGTGATGACACATACTTATATGCCCAAAGTAGTTCTGATGAACCCATGCATTTATTTATGATATTTAACTATAATAGAGACATTCATCCTTAAACTTGTCATGTGCCAGCTCCAAAGCTCTAGATTTTTGCAATAACTTAAGAAGCAAATTATAAAATAGGAGATTAAATAATATTAGTCCTTAATCATTAGCAAATAATATAAGTCAAAGAAAAGTTTTCCATTTAAAAAGTAGTTTTAACAGCTCTATCAATATTTTTTCATTGTTTCAGTTATTTAAAGCATTAGAGATCATTTAAAAGATTATCTATTAAATATTCTTTAGAGTATTTAATAACTAAACATAGATTGCCTTAGTTCTCATTAAAGTCTAATTTCCTATAGTTATGCCTATTCAAAAAACAACTTTTTATTTTCTCTTAGTTCTGTCACTTGACTATTATAAAAAATCAAAAAGAGAAGAAAAGCAAGAAAATACATGAAAAGAACAAAAGTAAAAAAAAAAAAAAAGCAAGCCATTACAGGATGTGCAAGTCAGGAACTTAGAAATTGAAAGAATAAACTGAAGAGAGAGGAAGAAAAGCCTGCTGAGAAGGTCTTACATTAATCTGTCAAGTCCGCTCCTGTAAATCAGGAATAGAACGGATGGGTGAGTACTGAAGTCAGTTCCTTCAAGTCACATTTAAATGACACAGTTACTGGCAGTAAAATACATGATTGACATTCAGTTGATTTCTACAAAAAAAATAACTGGGGTTCAATACATATAAAGCTTGGTAATAGCATGAGAGGTCTAATCTCACACCACAGTGTTTCCATGCCACATTGTAGAGATCCACTGGTTCACTGGATCACAGGCTGCATCTGATGGAAGTGTGTTCAGAAGGTACCCATACTTTCTATCAACTCTTCAACCTTCCCACCCCCTGACTGCACAGCATGCAGATTTCATAGCTAGACATTTTCAGCTTCCTTCTGATCACTATGAATCATACAGACTCTTGGATGAATACTTCTGTCTAAACCAGAGTCCCAGTTTCTAACTCCATTCATAGCATCTCCTTTTCACAACCCAAGACTGACAAATGGCTCAAAGACCCCTAGGAACAAAAACACTTAGCATTTCTGTGAGGTATCATCATAGCATATCTCCTGCCCTATTCTATGCAGAAGAGAGAAAGGTCAGTTTGTAGAAGAAATGTCAGGCTTTCCAATTATTTTAATAATCCCAGACTTTTGTAATCCTGGTACAAGGCA
>NW_022196912.1:53410372-53433030 GCF_008632895.1 Mastomys coucha | reverse complement strand
AAACATTGCCACTAAGTAGTTCCAGCCCTGTGGCTGTTTAAATTTGGTGAACCTTTGTTCTGGTAAACAGATCCTGTGGCTTACATCATTTTTACCCCTCCCTTCCTATGGTTTAATTCTTAATATGTGCCCCACTAAACTCTCTTTATAATTTATAACTACTTCCTCTCCAATTGTTACACCCCACCCCCACCCCAATTACCACTGCTGAGCTTATTTACTGCTGCTTGGAATACTGCCAGTTTCCTCTTATATTTGTATGTACATCATGACATATAAAAAACAAATAATGAATGAATGAATGAAATTAAACTTTTAAAGGAAATGATTCCTTTTCCAACCTTCTGAGGAAACAGAGTGATGAACTCTGATGGTGTTCACTTCTCTTCCTCCTTTTGAACTCTAGGTCCCCAGCTCATTTACTTATTTAAAGCTGACCAACTGGGATTGGTTTATCAATCACCTAGCATATTCTTTGAGAACACTGAGTCAGCCTTTCACAACAACCATTAATTGCCAGTAGGTTTGCATCTAGCAGTGGACTCTGTGAAATTTCCCCATCAATGTTTGTTGGACCCTCCAATTCAATTCAGTCTGTGTCTGACTATAACATGATGTGTCTTATCCATGTTTATTTGTGGCAGAAATATTGATATTATTTGTATGTAATTAAAATCAGGCAATATTCTTGAAATAAATCTTCATTTATTTCTTCTAAACTTAATCTTCTAGTGGCTCAGGGTCTGAAAATATAAATCTAAGTGTGCTGTCAGGCAGAGATGTCATTGAGTTGGGATGACTAATGCTAATTTGGAGGACCGAATAGAATTTTCATAGTTTATCAGCTTTTGAAACTAATACAAGAATTGGATTCAGTGACCTTTCAAAATTCATTCTCCTTATTAAATCATGATTTTTATCATCTAGGAAAAAATACTCAGTTTCCTGTACTCTCGATGTGACCACGATTTTGATCAATGATGTTGAGGCAAATAAAGGGAAAATGCTGGAAGAAATTTGAGATAAATGAGCAAAATTTTAATAAAAGGTTGATAAAGAAATAAAAAAGCATAACATTTTCAATTTCCTTTTGTAATGTTTACAGTGATGAAATATTATTAATTAAGGTGGATGCCAAGTGTCAAAGTCAGGCACTTCAGGAGGTTGAGTCTGAGATTAGCATTTATATACATCTGGTGTATTGGGTAAATGTCTTCAGAGAAAGAGAGAAGGTAGGAGACAGGAAAAGAAAGGACTGACAGAAGCAGAGAGGCTATGTTAAGGTACAGGACAGATAGGAAAACAGATGGTTGGAATTATCTCTTGAATTGAAATGTACTGTCATGACCCTTGACTTTTTCCTAACTCAAACATGAACCAGTGGAGAGGTTATTCTTTGGTGTGGAGTTGTTATTCGGGGAGGGTTCTGTTGTAAGTCATACAATCCCCAGCCATGTGAAATGTAGTTTCATTAGTCCTGAAGCAAGCTACTTCAGTATCTACTCTAATGGATTTATACTCAACTAGTTGATATATTAAATCTTTCCCTTTTATTTGAAGATTGAGAAAATAAACCATGTTAAAGAGTTATTTTTTAAAAAGAAGTTAAAATATATAGATGCCACTTCTCTAGTCCATGTTTCATTTTTGAAATATTGCGCTGGATCTCAGTGTGGTGGAGCCAAACAAATCCTGTTCTGTGGAGTTCATGCTTTGTGTTTTCACCATATTTCATGGGGTTCCTACTTATTACTGTGTCAATGGCATAACAGCTCAGTTCTATTTTTGTTCTTTTTCCTCCTCAAAATTGGTGGGGAGCAGCATGAAACAAGTGGTGTACCAAAAGCAGCAGCTATTAAATGATTTCCATCGACTTTGCATTGCTACTGCATGGGAGAAAGGAACGGCTTTATAGAGTTTCTTGTGGACGTGCACCCAACATTGATTCACACACTGTAAATGCATTTGTTTTGCACATGAAACAGTTGCCATTTGAGTTATTTAAGATAATAAAGTGTACAGCAGTGATTTATGATATTTTCATATTTTATTTATTGCTTCATTTAGTTTCTGAATATCACATAAATGTTGATCTTAAATAGCCCACCAACACCTCCAGTGCAGTTCACAGGTCCGTAAAGATGACGCCTATTTCTTCATGAAAAAGACAAGAGGATCTAAAGAATTATGTTCTCATTTTAGATCATTTGATGAGGTAACAAATCATTTTCTAATGAAAAATCCTAGTTAGTATGCTCTGATACATTTTATATACATAGATATCTTACTAATGAAATCTGTTAAAAAGATAAGGGTAAAATGACACCTTGCAGAAATGAATTTTAAAGGAAAACACATTTCTTAGTAAAGCATCAGCACTGGAAAGATACTGAAGACCTGGTGAGGCCAACTTCAGATTGAAAAGCAGAGCTTGTTCTGTTGCGTCTAAAGATACACACTTGCTATGTAACCTTTTTCTTGTCACCAAGGCCCTGGCTGTTATGCATTCTCTGTCCTCAAGAGTCCTTAAGTAGATTGTGCAAAGGTAGAATTTCATTTTGACTTATCTATAGAGTCAGATTTTCACTTAGTCCTGTTTATTTTCCATTCTCTGCAGACATTCTACAGACTCTCAGTAGATGTCTGATTTTATGATGTCATTGAGCCTAGCTGAGCCTGGAGAGTTAATCAGGACTGCCTGTGGGATACTGTTGTCACTGTGGCTGGAAATACAAGGAGTGATTTGCTCCTATAAAGAAAAGCATTCTCTCATTTTAAGATGAACAATGTTGCTAGTATTTTCTAAGATAAACAAAAGCAAAAACATTTTAACTTTCTTTCACTATTCTGTTTGAAGTGTGTTACTCTAATTTGATAGTAACACAGTTTAAAATATCTGAAAGAATCGAATCCATGCGGTTTAGGATATCTGACACATTACCTAATCATGGTGCATAAAACATGTTTTACTGTGATAATCTTCAAGTTAGGTAAAAATAATACATTAATAAATGTATACTATGTTATACTTTCATAATAAGTTTACCTTTTTTGGAAAGTAAACCAAGTAGTGGCTTAGAATCTAGCATAATGGGAGATACGTAGAGTTCAATATCAGGACAGTCTATTTTAGATGGACTTGATATATGCTCGAGAGTCTTTTATCTCAAACTAGGATCATTGTAGTTATTGAGATTAAAAAAATAAAATTCCTTGATTTAGTTGAAAATCTTTTTCTTTAGGAAAGGCTGTTTAAAATCCACACTATTAGTCCGAACAAGGAGAGTCTAGGACAGAGGAAGAAGATCAAATGGCAAATGGTTTACCACTGGAACTGACCACAGGAAGCAGATCATTCACTCTAAGATTACATCTTTAAACACACTAAGCATTTTTTCTAAATTATTCCATTTAACATGTAAAAGATGCATACGAATAGATTTTTTTGGTAAGTCCAAGGTCTTGTTTATAGCTCTATCTCTAGTGCATAAAGCTGTGCCTAGAATGAAGTAGACCAGGTATATGTATATATAGAGAGTGCTGAAAGAACCAACAGAATCAGCCTGTGTGAATAATTGGGGCAATATCTCAGACCATCTCAGCAAATTTATCATTGGATATCTTGAATAGGAGAATTGAAATTTCTGCTATTTAAAGTGACTCCCTGAAGAATGGCTTTAGATGCAGCAAACTTGAAACCTTTAAGTGACTTGTAAAATGAAGCTATAGAATTGCAGCTTGGATCTTGTCTTGGTTCTTCTCACTTGCTGGGATATTTCTTCTTGAAGCATGGCAGGCAGTGGGCTTATAGCTTTGCTTTTAGAACTTTCCTTCTTAAAGATTTATATATTACTTTATGTATGTGAGTACACTGTCATTCTCTTCGGGTACACAAGATGCTGGCATCCGATCCCATTACAGATGGATGGTTGTAAGCCACCATGTGTTTGCTGGGAACCATGTAATTGTTGGGAATTGAACCGAAGACCTCTGGAAGAGCTGTTAGTGCTCTTAACCACTGAAGCATTGCTCCAGCCATAATTTTACTCCCTTTTAAAAAGGATATTTTACAATTAACTTACAGAGGAAAATAGGATACTCTTTTCTTGGGAGAAACAAATACTACAAGTCTTTCATATTTTCAAAAACATGTAATTACTACTATTGTATTTGTAAACAAATACTTTACTCAGCACCAGGACTATTATAAATTACTACAATTTGTGACTTATAATGCTTTAAAAACAATTCTCTGATCATTTCTAAAATGAAATGGTTCTTGCATTTATGTTTTATTATTGTTTGTATTCTGTGTATGTTTATGAGTACATATGTGCCATAGCACATGTGAAGAAGTCAGAGGACAGCTTGCTATAGTCAGTTCTTTTGTCCCATGTTGGTTCTAGGGGTTAAAAATCAGGTAGTCAGACTTACATAGCCAGCACTTTAGCTATTTAGTTATCTTGCTGGCTCTTGAAATTTTTATTTAAATGGAAAAGCCATTTCAGCAAAAATTTTGCATGGTATTTCTATACTTTAGCTTCAGTACATTAGAATGAGTTGCTTATCTCTTCTTGTGTGACCCACAGAGAGTAATAGAATGCTGAGATCAACCTTATATAATTGAGGGAGTAGTATTTATCTTTACAATTGAAAGAGGTTGTGTTCTACAAAGACCATGTGACCTGCCCTTTGTAGGAAACTTTTATTTCACCTTCAGAGTTGAAAAGCAACACCTTCTGCTCATTTTGCAGACTGACTTGTTAGAGAATCACAACCCACAAGAAACATTGGTTTCCTGTTTGCAGGGCCTTCCTCCCTCTGTGAATCTAATTACAGCAGTCACAGCATTGCATTTTCCCGTCTGTACCTACGCCTCTTAGCACTCTGGTTTCTTCCCCTCCATAATCTCTCTTAGAAGGCCTATAAAAAATGAAATAAGTCTATAAAGAAGTCACTCATGGTCCATGGGTAAAAGTGCCTGTGGATAAGGACAGAGAAGATAATTTCCAATCAATTTCTTAGCTTATCTATTGAACATGTTCACTATCCCATCTCTAGATAACAATACCTGACATTTACTATGCCTTCATTGCTTATAGATTGTTTTTGGTCCTATGTATACATATTATCTCAGGATAAACCAGAGGCAGGTCTTGTTATTCTACTCAACTAGAGGTAGTGACATTCTCCTGGACAGTCATTTGAAAGATGAGGACCAAGACATGTGACATATCCAAACACAACCATGTCTTTTCAAAAGAAGGTAAATATACTCTGTCTACACTACCACCTGTCCTTACTGTGAGACACCGGGTGTTGTAACTTAAGGGCATGATTCTTGGAAACACAAGATCATGCTGTGTTCATAGGGGACAAAGCCAAGGAACTAAGCCAACAATGTGAGGTTGGCAGAAGAGTGTGACAATGACTTTAATTATGCTGGGCTCCAAAAGTGATAACTCTAAAGATAGACACTCTGGCATGCTGAGTTCTCTGAAGGACATTGGAATGGTGTCCAGATACAATCTTTTACTTTCTCCTGTTCTTTCTTCCCCAAGACAGTCATAGAACCTAGAATTCCCTTTGCCCCAAGGTAAGCGTAAAGGCTAGCAGCCATGTCCCTATATATTAGACTTTTTTCTATATATACAGTGTATAAATGCTAGGAATAATGCACTCTACTCACGAAATCACTGTCTACTTTTCTGAGTAAAATTTGCCCATTAAGAATATTTTAGGCCCATTTCATTTTAAACAGATCATTCTAGAGTAAGCCTAGCCCTAGATCTCTTAAGGGAGGAAAAGGTTCCATTTGGAAAGCCTAAGAGGAGGCAAAACAGACAGGACTTTCTGAGTTTCGCCTTTCAGTGAGCAAAGTTCAACCATTTCTCCTTCCCTGTGCAGTAGCCTTTCGAAGTAGCTGTCCACACACTTCATCACTAGGCACATGAACTTTTTTGTAACCTGGGTCTGTGTGGGACTTCCTTCTGGAGCACCTAGGATCATGTAAGTATTACACAAGTAACTGCTGTACTTTCGTTATAAGATTTTACCCTTGACTCTTTTTGTTTGTTTGTTTTTGTTTTTCGAGACGGGGTTTCTCTGAGTAGCCCTGACTCTTATGAACAATGAAAAGGTACCACTATGCTTTGCCTTTCCAATCATACCACTGACTTCCCCACACCCCGAATAATATATCTCCTAGGGCCTTATGATAGGAAATAACCTTTCCTTAATTTTTGAGACTTTTGATTATTTTTTTTGACGTGTAAGTAAATCATTTTCACACATACACACAAAACTAACGAAACTCATAGTTTTATAACCATTTCACTCCAATATTGTATTGTGACAATATTCTCCTCATAGGCAAGTTAATATTTTCTGACAATTCAACCCAAACAGATAGAGAGTGCCCCCCGCCTCTCTCTTTCTCTCTCTCTCTGTGTGTGTGTGTGTGTGTGTGTGTGTGTGTGTGTAGGTTGTATTATGGCTTGATTATGGCTTGGTTCTCAGCTGATGGGTTTTTGGGAAATCACTGAAAGCCCAGACAACTCTCATCTAAATGTTGGATTGATTGATCTCTTGCTAAATTTGTAGTGTGATTCTGTTGTGGGGAAATGCTGGTAAGGAGGTGGGACATAGTTAGAGGAAGTGGGTCACTAGAGGGTCTGCCCAAGAAGTGTAACTCCTGTCCTCTGCTTCTCCATTCCATGACCCCTGTCTGGCTCTGACGTGAGAGCCTTAGTGCCACTCTTAGAGAATGAGAGACAGTAGGAGAACATGAGATGTATTCTGGCAAATATTATCAGACTGCTTGTATCTATTTCTATGATGTCCTGCCTAAGAAGTACATAATAGAAGTATGTCAAAGGTTTTTCTTGAGAATCAAATGTCTCTGTTAGCACATGCAAGGAACAGAGTTCAGGAATGGGCAGTTGTTTATCCCAGTGACAAGACTCTGTCTAATGGAGTTTGTGTGGGGAAGTTGCTTTTTTCTCAAGTCCGCATTCTCTGTACAATTACTTCATTGCCCACCTAAGTTCACGTAGGTGCAACCTGTTTAATATCAATTCCAAGGAGGGTGAAGTCAGCGACTGCAAAGGGGAGAGAGTGAGGCTGCTTAAGTGGAGGAGGTGGGAAAGCAGGAGGCTGCCAGGGGTTGCCTTGGCAATACAGAGGAGAATGTCAAGAGGGAGGGATTTATATGCTGATGCTAATTGCATTTGCTAATTACATTCTATTGTGCTGACCTGCCTGCTTCTCCAGTTTTCCCTTTCTGAGTCATTAAGTCCCTAAAGCTTCCCGAAGAAGCGAGTCGCCTCCTAGTCTAATTTTAAACCCCTGTTCCCAGTTGCCTTACTCAGTTTCCAAAACGCTACCTCCAGAGCGGTACTTGGAAAGGCTCTCTTGTACACGAATGTGCATTGTTTTAGAAATTTTGTATGACAATGCATCTCTGCTGGAGCTTGTGACTGCAGCTCAAACCACAGCATGGCCTTACAACACAGGAAAACTGCTGAGAAACCAGAGGAAGTAAATCTGAAACAAAATTCCCACAGCGAAATGCTGGGTGCCAAACATTCACCATCAGAGGAACATTCAAAATTAAAAATAAAAACAAACAAACAAACAAAAACCCAAACCCCCAAAAAACAAAACCCCCCAAACCTAGGCCGTTCGCTCTGGAGTCTCGTGTATCCGGAGTTGGAGAGGTGCCTGAACACGGAGCTTTGAGATTTATTCCGTTGCACCCCCTGGTGGCCCTTTGGTTTAATTACAACAAGCTTTTCCATGATTGCAACTTTTGACTATATACATTGTCTGTTTAAAAACAAACAAACAAACAAACAAAAAACCAAGTTTTCTCTCACTCCTGAATCACTGACACGAACGTTATCTTTCAGTAATGTTGCATGTAGTTAAAAACATATTAGTAGGCTTTAATGCATGCAATCCTTTGTCCTTAAAACATGTAGTAAATTTAAATATTTCAAAACTAATTTGAATGGGTTCGTTTTTTTTTTTTTTTTAGATTTGGTTATTCTCAGCAAGATCTTTGCTTTCGCATAAAGCCACCCATTTATCCCTACTGGCCACGAGACAGCAAAGCCTTCAGTAGGTCTGCAATTTTTCTCTGATTGAAATTGTGTTGCAATGGGTCATTCTTTCTCTAATACCCTATGAGGAGGGTTTCTGCCAGTTCCATCTCCTCCATCTGACACTACATCTCTTCTGAAGGCTCTCTTGGTGCTGCTGAATCGCTCAAGCACTGACTCACTGCACTACTCAGACCTTAAATTGGCTCCTGGAAGGCTTTAAAAGGCAGGCAGGCCTCCAGACTGCACGGAATCTAGCATCTTTTTTTTTATTGTATTGGTCATTATCTATGGCTGATTTGCCTAAGTGGATTTTATTTTTCTGTGAAGTTTGCTCCATGTACCATTTTTAAGAATGCCCTCCCCCAAAAGAACAGATGACTCAGCATTCTTGGTGCTTGGCCTCCCATCATTGTTTCCCCTTTTCTTCTGCATGGGATGTTTTGGCATCAGCAGTGGTAATGCAGGGGTTTGGGGAGCTGGTGTAGTGAAGCACTGCTTGAGATCCCGATTCTCTCCCTAGTCCACAGTGGGTTGGCCATACCCTAATCTACACTCAACATGATTACCCCCACATCAAACGGATACTGAATATTTTGTCTGTGTAGAACCACAGTGCATGGCAATTGAGGGTGGTTCTTTATGTATGAATTCTAGCATTTTTCATGTGCTTGGCTGACATGTTTATTTTCTCACTAAAATGTGTTTTTTTTTAAAAAAACACTTTTGAGATTCTCAGCTTTAGTCACATTTAAGAAATGGGTGAGACATGTTTTTCAGACTTCTGTGTGTACAGGGTATGAGAAAAGAGTCTCCTAAGAGATATAGATATATGGAAACACATCAACCTTTCAGTTATTACTGGCAGAAGATGATTTTTAGAAAGTAGGGAACAGCTGTTAAATTTGTGTCTCACTAAAAGCCTTGTTCACTCAGTCCTGGATCCTAAGAGAGATGGCCAGGGACATATAAAACATAGAGAGAGAGTTGTTTGGAATTTTTTCAATCTCTTAGAGTAAAATTATCGTAATATGTGATCAAAGAAAAGGTGGCATGTCCTTATTTTTTTTAAAAATATAGCTTACTAGAATGGTTCTCCCCCAGATCATTTAAAATATTCACCATTGCCAGAACAGTTGACAGACACATGTGGTCAGAGAGGAGCAAGGTATCAAATCAAGGGTGTCAAGTGAAGCCTGTCCCAGGTAGAGATTGGGAGATGGATTATATCAAGCTCACAAATATGGATTAGGCAATGAATGGAAAGAGTATGAACCAGAAAGTGAGGTACTAATAGTAGTAGCCCCCTAGTATGCTTGTAAGTTCCCCCAGGATTTCTTCAGAATACTAGAAGTCACTTCATTTAATTATAGCCCTATGTTAATAATGGACTGCCATGCTAAATGACTTCTGTTATTGTGATACTGTACTCTAGGGGAAAAGGATTGGAACAGAAGTGAGTTCTGCATTGTGATACGATTGTAATCCACAAGTCTATAACTATTCCCTGTGTCAACATATACTGATTCTTTTTATCAGCTGTGACCACCTATCCCCAATAAGCCTATCAAAGAAACATTTTAATAGTGGACAGCAGAAAGATGGTACTTATCTTTTCAATATGACCACAGCAGAAAGGGGAACAAAGAGATGCAGTGACCCCCCTCAAGTTTGTCTTCCTTGCATTTCTGGAATGAGATTGAAGTGTAAACAAAAACAGAAGGCTATAAACTCCTAAGCAGTCCCTGAGCATGTGTGGCTCTGCCTACATGCAGAAGGGTCATTGTCTGGGCCTAGCCTCTCACATTGTAAGGTGGTGTGGAAAGTTGTCAGAACCATGTGATCTCTCTTCTTGGAGACAAATTTCCCCTTGTTCATCATAAGTGTCCCGATACTACAGAAGCAGAGAAATGCACATGGCATTTCCACATTGTCAGAACTTAACAATAAAACCACAGTTTACAGGGTTCAATGACAGCAATTTGTCATAAAGTACATCTATCGTAGAAGCTTGGTTGAGATGAATGCAGATTCTTGTATTCCTATCTGATTTACTGATATCAACCCTCATATCACACAACACACACACATACACACACACACACACACACACACAAATGAATATAAGTTCCAGAAGCTTCAGCGGCATTCAAAAGGCTTCAGAAGTAAGCTGAGACAAAGTCTATAGACTTAAGGTCATGAGCCAGACTGGGGCCAAGAGGAAGATGCTTCTGGAAACTGTTGGTGTCAGGTTTGAGAGAAAGGCTGCAAAATTCAAGGTAAGAAGGCAGAGTCAGCCAGGTCAGCAGCAGGAGATGAATCAGGTCCAGGTCCAGAGCAGCATACAAGTGTGGACAGGCAGGAAGATAGTGGAATAGGCTGAATGAACACTGGGGACATATCCAAATCTCATCCTTGTTCCATACACCAGGCATCTAATGATATATTGGTGTTGGGCTACGTCATCACAGTGGCTTGTGTGTCCAAGAGTTCTTGGGATTGATTTCTCTGATATGATTATAATATACTATATGATTTAGTAGCACCATAGTTTCAAGTGTCCCCTGATAAACTTATAGAGTTCTTTGCTATTTGTTGGAATACATCTTATTAACTGGGGATGTATTGATGGTGACTGCCAGAGAATGTGGTTTCTAGTTTCTCCCAGGAGTTGTAGTCAACCTTTATTAGAACAAAATCAACAGCTACTTGAAAATGGTGTTTCTTAGGGGCAATGCACAACCTGAAAAAACAAAGCTTGATACAAAATTGAGTAACTTAGAATAAGGCATTGCCTGTTCTTAACCGTGAGATTCCTGGGAAATTCTCATCTCTTGTAATCCATTTGGATAATAGTATGGTAATCTGAATGTGAGGCTTAAGTATCTTTTTAGAATAGTTTCATCTGGCCAGGAGCCATACTACACCCATCCTTCAGAAATCTAAGTCACTCCGAAACAGCTTAGCTTGTTGATATTCCCTCAATGAGTTAATGTAATTTTCCTGCCCAGTGGAGTTTTTGTGGAGGTTCTGGCAGTTGGCACTTGGAGCATCTGTCCATGGGCTTGCCTACTTATATGAGCCTAAATTTTCCTTCGTTTGTATCCCCTTTACTTTTGGATGCTGACCAAAGCCTGGGATGACTCACTGATGCTCTGGACCTCCTTACTCATTCTCTGGCACTCTAGTCCACACCCACACTCTGCCATGCTGTTGCTTGCTAACCACCATTGCAAAAGCGTGACTTGCCTCTTCCTCTTCGGAACTCTCCATTATACCCACTCCCATCCCCGCCCCTCTTTCTGGGTGGGCTTCAGCTGAGAGGCATAATCTTTCTGCTCTTTGCCATTTTTCTGTCAGATACTAACACAATTCTTGGCTTACAAATTGTCTTACTAATGAGTCTAAGGTGTTATTAAAGAAAACCTTGATTTCCCTGGTAATAAGGGCGGAAGTATAACTGTAGAGAGGCTAAAAGAGGAAGTTTGGTTGGTTCAAAAGGAAGAGGAATGCTGGTGCTAATCACTCTAGCCAGATCAGGATGGTTCAGACATTCAGAGCTTCAGAATTGTCAGTAAACATTGATATCCTTCTGATGAATTTGACTTCTTATAGGTACTCAAACCACTTGCCTCAAATATGTATATTTTTAAAGTGCTATGTGCCATATTGCCTTCATGGAGCATTATTTAAAATATAGATTATAGTTAGTTTTTAAAAAAACAACAAAATTATATTATAGCTAAAGGACATTAATGAAAGCAGGAAGATCAGAAGTTCAAAGCCTATCAGAGCTAAATAGCAAACTTCAGGGCAGTTTTGAATTGTATGAGTTTGTTTGTTTGTTTGTTTGTTTACTTGCTTGTTTGTTTGCTTGAATTTCAAGCATTATGTTATATCATGGTGGACTTTCTTTCCTAAATCCCAAGCCCTATGACCATGGAAACTAGAGCAGGCCAATAAACAAGAAGACAATAGAGTGACTATGGCAACGAAGCAATTGACCCCACTCCCCAGTAAAGCCTTTTCTAGAATCCAGCTATTACTCTTTTTCCCAGATGCGAGGAATCCTGACAGATACCTGCGTATAGAGAATGCACAAGGATGATTCTAAAAGGCACTGCATAAAACTGCTCTATGAGGCAATCATCCTGGATGGAATGGGGGGGTTAGCAATGAGAAAGCTGTATGTGCATCTGCTGTGCTCCTGAAACTATCCCTTCTGTGCTGTTAAAAGAAGCCAACACACTCATTTATTTCTCTTTGGTCTGTCTTTGATTTGGTCATATCTTCAAATGAAAAGTGAATGTAACACGTGGCTTCATAGTAAGACCATGTCTGAGCACATGGAAAACGAAGCAAGGGACAGTCAGGAGGTAATTTACTGAGGCAACAATGAGCTGAATAATGGTTCAGGAAGGGGGAGAAAACCAACCTATTCAAGTCTTCTGTGGAGAAGCAAGTGCTATCATCCTGATATGGACAGAGGGCTTCTCTTCTCCAATGATCAAGTGAAATCTAATGTGATTCAAGAAAGGTGAATAAGACATAACACTAGCAAGAATTAGGGCCAGGAAAAAATATGACATTTATTATAATTGCAATGAAATTTCAAGAAAAATTTTATGGAGAAATAACTTTGTCTTTATTGATTTTCTTACCATCATCAAATGTTCCTCCCATGCTGATAGGGCATCTATTAAGAGGAAGAAAATATTGACATAGATCTGGATCGATATATCAAGAAGAGAAAGATTGGATCATAGAATATAAATGATTCTGAAGGATAAAAAGACGTATTCTTTTTACATTTGAAAAATGTTAAACTTATTGATTTGTTGCATTGTGGTGATGAAAAGTCATGACGCAGCCTGATTCCTAAGTCAGAATGGTGCTATTTCCTGCAGCAAGAGGAGAGTAGGGTTCAAGCTGTAGACACAGGTAGTATAAATCTTTTTGAGATGTAGTTTACTGTAGTGAATGACCAAATCATTTTAGAAGAGGAACTATGCAAAGAGAAGTGCACTTCAGAGAAATTGATGCCAACGAGACATTGCACGAAGAGAAGAGACTGATACTGGAATTTCCTAAGATGGATAGAAGATCAGTGAGATTAAAATGCAAAGAAACAAAGATGCAAATAAGCAACAAATTCTCTCCCAACATTTAGCTCCAAATATAGATTCTTGGCTGCAGGAAAACTTTTATAATGATTATAAAAGTCAATGCAAAGGTCATGCTATTTTCACAGAAAAGAATAATAAGAAAATCAGTGAAAGAACAGAGCAAACTGAGTTCTTCTTCTTCAGATGTTGAGGTAACTGGTAATCTATGCAATGAACTCTGCTGAGGACCAGAGTTGCTATAGCATCGACTGTGACATAGTATATATGCCACCAGTACCACACTTGTGCTTTTTGAAAATCATGCCTGATCTGATGCAGAGAGCAAAGTTACTTCCACAGTACTCCTGTCTTAAATATTTTCATCAGCAGGCTGCCTGAGGCATCATACTTCAATTATTCTTCAGACCTAGAATATCCTTGCTAAAACAAACTTAAATATTCCTTCTTGACATCTCATACACTTTCATCACCTGAGGGTCATGATTTCATTTTAAGTTGTCAGCCTAAAAAAGGAGAGCATAAATGTCAAGTGATATTTCTATGTGATTAAATAGCAGACACTAGGTGCCTTTAGCAAAATATATTTACTGTTCTCAAATGCTTATTTATTGTGTACTGAGCTATAAGAGTTCATTTTTTTTAAAAAAATGTATAACATAAGAAAATTAAGCATTTAAACATAATAGATCTATTCTGATTGAAAACTCTCATAACTAGATCCTTTTCCTTGTCAACAGGCAAGATTTTCCAGCATCCTTTAAAGCTGTGTGGTCTTTGCCTTCACTAGACAGTAAAATAAAGTGAAAGTGGTATTGCCAGTTTTGTACACATAGAACAAGCTGTAGTTTCATATACATCAAATAAATGATATTATCCAACAAGGCTTTTGGAAAAAGAATATGTTTTTATGTTATATGAAACATTGCATACTTGTTTTCTGAAATATACACAATAAATTGTAATAGTAATATGATAATCTAACAACTAATTGGATAAACTTTTACTGTGAGTAAAAGTTAGTCCTTAAAAATTCACCTGTGGCATGGAATAATTCACCTCCATATTATGAAGGAGAGGACTGAGGGTCATCAGATAAAGGAAATGTCACAGTTACCACATAGCTGTGACAAGAACACTTGATCTAATTCCATGCCAGCTGCCTTCTAGGGGGGAGAAAATCATTTTCTCATTTCAGCATTCTCCACACCAGGGAACTGTCCATATGAGCTGAAGGACCCAATTCTAGCCTTTTTTCCCCATTTTCCTGTTTTGAAGGCCAGAGTTTCTTAGAAACAATCTCATGATTGACTATAAAAGCCCTAAGGTGAATCATTATCACAATAACCAGAAGATAAGTTTTGGACAGTTTATTTATTGGAATAAAGGACTTCAAAGGCACTAGAAATGTGATTTAAATCCATTTAAAGATACAAATGGGAGGGATGATGGCTGAATATGTAAAAATATGTCTATCAACACATATATTGCTATACTGGCTACTTTTTTCAAGAACATGCCAAATATTTTCTCTTGTGTATTTACTTAACTTCAGCACTGAATGATTTTAGAATTCCTTGAAGATTTCCTAAGGTTCTTCTGAGAACTGAATAATAAAGACATACAAAGGCAATCCTTTAGGCCTTCTTTCCCATAGTGAGTACCAATTCCTGATATTTAATGGAATCATGGCATGGAAGTGTTGTCATTACCGAATGACAACAACCTTGCACAGCTTTCCTCCGGATTCTTAACATGCCCTCAGATGCTCAACACAGCAGCAGTAGGGCCAGCTATAACCCAGACCTTTCAATCATGGCTTTCTCTCATTCCCAGGAAAAAAGTGTACCAAGAGAAAAACCATGCCCATGTGTCTATATGTTTATGAAGAATACTCACGAAGCTTTCCCAATTATTTTTGAAAATAATGTGCCATCTAGTTTCACTTCCATAAACCTCTTTCAAGAAGAGGCAGATATCACAAATTAGCATGGATGATTTATTTTGCCATTTATTTTGCTTTCAAAGCATCCATGAATGATGGGGAATGTAGGTATCATTTCTTTAGAGCACCAAAAGGAAACTCTATCTCCCTTTGGCATGAAGTACTGTGCAGTTAGGTAGGGTGGGGTGGGGGAGGAGAGATTTAGCATTGATGTGTCCTATAAAAATACTCTGCTGGAAAAGACTTCAATCCTTTGTTATAAAAATACAAGAGTCCCAGTTATTTATTAATGAATGCTTTTATCTAATGAAACTACTAAATTTTAGATTTTGCATCTTCCTGTGTTATATAGAACTACTGCTGCAAATATGATGCCTTGTGAATTATTATTGCACTACTATTATTTTCACCCCTTGCCTAAAATATATTGTCTTAAAATCTTTCTCTTTCTCTCTCTCTTTCTTTCTCTCTTTCTTCCTTTCTTTCTTTCATTCCTCCCTCTCTCTTCCTCCTCCTTTTCCTCTTCTTCTGAGATAGCATTTCTCTCTGCATCCCTGACTATTCTGGGTTATACTCTATGTAGACCAGTGTAGCCTTAAATTCAGGGTTTTCTTTCTTATTTGAATACATACTTGTTCTCTCTCACTCTCTCATTCTCTCTATCTTTTTCTGTCTCTCTGTCTCTGTTTCTCTCTCTCTCTCTCTTATTCACACACACATACATACACATACACACATGCCCACATGCACACAATTCTTAGTGGGAACTTAGATATTTTACAACATCTTAACTGTTTTCCTGTCTGTTACTAGTATATTTTCTACTCTTTCAGCATCTAATATGTATAAAACCTCACACTTCTATATTTAGTAGTTTATCAGGCATATTTTGTCCTTATGCATTAAATATGTAAAATATTCACACCAATTTTCAAATTATTCATTAAAATTATAACCTGCAAATTACTAAAAATTTATCACTCTAATATCTCAGTGCACAGTTTATATGGGCTAAGGTATTGTTCAGATTTATACACAAGACACTACTTTAATCTATGCTCAAAATGCCTAGATTTACTTCAGTTGGTAGAAAGTATCTCTCTTTCTCTTTTTATTGAAAATAGATTTTTTTCATGCAAGGTATTCTGATTACAGTTTCCTCTACTTTAAATCCTCCCAGATCTTCCCTACCTTCCTGGCCACACCAAACCACATTCTTTCTTGGTCTCCTTAGAAAACAAAAAGGGCAACTAAAAGTCATAAAACAAAATAAAACAAAAGATGGAAATGAAAGTAAACAAACCAGAGTAGGAAAAAATAGACAAGCAAATTGAAAAAAAAAAGAGCAAAGAAAAGGAACAGGAATCTATAGCAAAAATGTAATTAAAGATTATGCATCTGAAACCAAAGCACAGTGCAAAGATCATTGTTTTGAACCCATGGAAGTCAAGTGAAGATGTCAGCTGTTGGAATGTGTTTCATGACAGGTACAAAGGAGTAAAATGTCAAGAGTCATAGGACAATTCTAATTATTTCTATTGGTTCAGCATAGAAATCACAAGTGGAATTCAAAACAACAGTGAAGTAACTCAATAAGTAGATCTTATTTTCAGTGAAACCTTGACAATATTGGAGGTAGCACCTTGGAATTAATGGATTTTGAATGGCAATAATACCAGACAGACACCAAAGTAGATAAAAAGCTGAGCAAAGAAACGAGTGGAAGGAGATTGTTTGCCTATATAATGATTTGTCTATAGTAACATTTTTTTCTTATATGATTGTTTTTTATATCCAGAAGTGACAAAGATCTACAACCATTGGGAGTTGGTCTAAGGATTTGCCATTTTTTAATTTATGTATACTGGATGTATCCACATTCTTACCTAATTAAAGTTTAAAGTTAATATCTTAGCTTATGAAGAAAAGTACAACTTTATATTCAAATGTAAGTTAAATTTAACATACTCAATTTTTCATCCAAATTTTCATCTTGCAGGCTTGTTTATGTTTGTTGCCTTTAAAAGTCAAAGAGGGATGTGTGCATAAATTTTACCTAGGTACAGATGTTCCAAATCTCATGGAACAATTTATTCTTCTATTTTTGGTTTGATTAATGAGCTTTCTCAAAGAAAATAGGTGCTGTGAATGAAAAGAAATCGAGTAAAATGTCTTTTTTGAATCATATTAACCATAATCTTTTAGACTTGGAATACATCCAAAGTAGTATTAATAAGTGCTCATTTGTATTAAAATTCAGTGGGCACTATGCCCCTGTATTTTTCTAAGAATTTCTCACTACTTTCACTAGCCCCATTTTAAAAACCTTGGTGAGATGAGCAAATAAATAAAGTAAGAATGCAAAACAAAATGTGCTTACAGTATAAAGCTGTAGAAGCTCAGCCATTGCCTTTTCTTTTTTTTCTTTTCTTTTCTTTCTTTTTTTTTCTTTTCAGTGTAGCATAAACATGCAAAAAATGGAGGTGACTTGTTCAGATGTGAAGATGCACAGTTTATCTGTGTGAACTACCAGTGTTTGGATAGATATACAATGCAAACAAAGAATTACTGTAATGGCTGTGAAAGAGGAAGTTAAAGGAGACTGGTAGATTCTTGCCAAGTGGTAGTTTCCACCATTGCAAGAAGGAAATAAATCTAGGAAGGATGCTCTTGTGATAACCTCAGAAAGACACGGAATAGGAAAGGTCTACCATTAAAGTTAAGACTCAAAGGAAAGTGGCCACCAAGTCAGCCACAAAAAATGAGTTTCTTTTGGATTGTTTTGAAAGACAAGGATTTTCTTCCTTATGATTTCTATGTCCACCATTATGATAATGTTTTCTCCTTTAGTTATAGTCAGGGTGTGGATTTCCAACACCAGCTAATGCTTTCACTTATGCAATTGTAGCATATTTCTTCTCTCAGTTGAAAAATTATTCATATTTTAAATCTCTAATTAGGTTGCACACTTTTTTTTTGTCTGTGTAGGTTTAAAATTTGCCAACTGAAAAAAATGTTTTTTAAAAACACTGATTTAAAATGTAATTTCATATATAGCTCAATTTTAATTAGAAAATTTCATATCTCTCTATCTCTCTATCTATCTATCTATCTGTCTATTGTTGCATTTGTTAGAGATGATTGAAATGGCAATGAAATAATAATGTGATCACTAATAATATTTGTGTACCGATATCCTTATCTATCTTTCTCCTTTATTTTGTGAAATTTTAAATATTATATGCATAGAATCTTTGAAGAATAGTCAGTATCCCACTGTTTTCAAAATACAATATGTATTTTGCCCCCTCCTCCCACAGCTCAGAAGTCACTATAGAAGCCGCGGTAGATCAAGTGTAAGAGTGTGAAGCAGAGGATGAGCACGAGAAAGAAGCTTACTCCAGACAAGGTGAAGAAGCAAGCTGGGTACAAAGTCCCATCTGATCTGAGCCTTTGGCAGAGGATAATTGCTGGGGGAAAGAGAGAGACTGGGACGGTGCAGGGTTGAGGGTAGGAGGTGGGAGGGAAGAGGGAGAGCGGGATAGAGAGGGGGAGGGAGAGAGAGAGGAAAAGAGACAGGGAGAGGGAGAAGGAGAGGGAGAGGGAGAGAAGGACAGAGAGAGAGAGAGAGAGAGAGAGAGAGAGAGAGAGAGAGAGAGAGAGAGAGAGAGAGAGAGAGAGTTTTGTTTAAGAGTGGAACTCCTGGTGATTCAACCATGCTCCAGAGGGAGAACATACATCAAATCATATATAGGCAATATAAACTTGACTTGATGAGGATAAAAAGAACAGATATAATTTGATGGGTAGGGAAGGTGGTTGAATCTGGGAAGAGTTAGAATAGGGGTTGCATATGTTCAAAAGACCATTAGGAAATTATCAAAGAATTATTTTTTAAAGGAAAACTAATACATGTTCATTTCTCCATCTAAATATGAATCACTGTCAATTGAATGAAAGTTATATCAGAAGATTTAAATGGCTCAAGACAATAGAAAGAAAGAAAACCTGTTTTATTCAGATGCTCATAATAAATTTTGTCTGCTTTTAAACAAGATTAATTTTTCATTTTAATTATGTGTATATGTACATGTATGTAAGCATAGGTACTCATGTTTCCACGAGTGGAAATTGGATCCCTTGGAGCTCCAGTTAACCTGAGTCTGTGAACTGCCCGACATGGGTGCTAGGAACCAAACTTGAGTCCTCTATAAGAGCTATGCATACCCTTAACCACCTGGGTCATTTATCCAACCATATTATCTGCTTTATATTAAGAAATAAAAAAACAAACCTTTGCACAAAATACTAAGGTACTTTTAATTTCAACTTTATACTATGCAAAAGAGATATAATACATAGCTACAGTAACTGTCACATGATCTGAAAATGTCTATTTTTGTCTCCCAGACCAAACACTGTTATCTTACCCTGGTCTCTTTGATACAATCGAAACTTGAGAAAAATATAGTTATAATATTACTGTAATTACTTTTCTTATCTAAATTCATATATACTTGATGATCTTCTAATAACAAAGTTTAGGTTCCTGAGTCTCAAGATAATTGTCTATGATTTAAAATGACAAAAACCTGGGGTAGGGGGAACTAATTCTGTATTGGCCCATAGAGAAAGGGGCTTTCCAAGGAAGAACTTAAGAAAAATGTGATCAGGAAAAACTTCAGGAATCAAGGTAGATACCAGCATCCACCAGCAGGTTCTGAATAGCACAAAAGGTGATGCTTGAAAGAAATGCAGTAAGATGAAGATTGAAAAGCAAACCAGTTGAACATTCGGTGGTTAGTTGATGTTCTATCTCAATTAAATATACAAATGATCATTTTAAGCCCAAATCAGAACTTAAGAGGTATTTAATGAGCAAATTAGATATTTTTTTTAAACCACCTACATTAGATATCACAGCTATTTAAGAACAATTTAAAATTAAAACAATTCCAATGAGAAAAGAGAGATATTTATCGATTGTTATGGTCTAAACTGGATCATATCATATCTCTGAGATACTCACATTTATATTACTAAGTAATTAAATATATAATTTATTCATATAAATAAATAAATCTAGCCCTTTATAGAAAAGCTCAAAAATGCACTGATCATAGATGATAATTCTTCACAAGTACAGATACATCAATCAATTATATATGCATCATTTATATTTGCTCAATTGGTGATGTATTTTCTGCTTAAACATGAGGACATGATCTAGATTCCCAGAAAACAAAGAAAATGTCATGCCCAGTGCTGAGTGCCTATAGTTCTAGAGATGGGAAGGCAGGACCAAGAGGACCTACAGGATTATCTAGTAATTCAGCCTAACCTACTTGGTAATGCCCAGGTAAGTACCTGGTAACAGACACTATCTCAAATATAGACAACCCCTGAAGAATAAAACAGAAATTTGTCTTCTGTTTTCCATATATATATATGTGTATATATATATATATATATATATACACATATATATATATGTGTATGTGTGTATTTATATATATACATTCAGATATATATGCAAAATAATTTTATATACAAAATTACCTCATTTGAATATTGCTTATATGTTATATTTTATTTTATACTTAATAAGTCATATAGATAAAATGGATTGCATTTTAAAATATATTGTATAATAATTTGCTGATGAATATACTTATCCCTAAATATATATAGTAGATAAAAGATGTACTCAACCAATATCTCTCTAGGTATTTAGGATGTTGTCTTAGTCAGGGTTTCTATTCCTGCACAACATCATGACCAAGAAACAAGTTGGGGAGGAAAGGGTTTATTGAGCTTACACTTCCACATGGCTGTTCATCATCAAAGGAAGTCAGGACTGGAACTCAAGCAGGTCAGGAAGCAGGAGCTCATGCAGAGGCCATGGAGGGATGTTCTTTACTGGCTTGCTTCTCCTGGCTTGCTCAGCCTGCTCTTATAGGACCCAAGACCTCCAGCCCAGGGATGGCACCACCCACAAGGGGCCCTACCCCATTGATCACTAATTGAGAAAATGCCCCACGGCTGGACCTCATGGAGGTACTTCCCCAACTGAAGCTCCCTTCTGTGATAACTCCAGCCTGTGTCAAGTTGACACACAAAACTAGCCAGTACAGATGTACTTGGGGATTTTCGTGCTAAATAAAGAAGAAAAATATATAACCTTACATTTGAAAAATAAATATAAATATTCTGGAGATATTTTGAGTGCTACAATTTTATGAATAAAAGCTAGAAATTCTATTGTTAATATTTATAGTTATAAAATGTATTCTGTGATCAAATGCTGAATAAAATGTCTGCCTTCTTACACCTCATCACTGTGTGTACTATGAAGCTTCATGCTTTGGCCAAATTGATAAAAGTAACATAGTATTATATAATTTCATTTGCATTTATTTGAGTAAACTTAAGCATCTTCTCAATATTTCAATATACTGTCTGTCCAATCAACTTTGGGAATTGAACATCATCTGCAGGCATATAGAAAGTTGAATAGTTGAAATAATACCACTGAATGCAAGTGATGCAACTCTTTAGCACATTTCTACAATGTCTATGGACACACAAATGTCTGCTTCTATTGAATGCCTAAGCTGTCTGCAGTGACAAGATTAGAATTTGGCTTGATGTTTCTTTTCATTTGAACCACATAATTTGTTCTCTAAACCCTTTATCCAGCACTCTAAATCTTCTCATCATTCTACAGCTCCACTTTAGTCCAAAACACTTTCAAGTCCTCCCTGGAACATTGGCATCTATTCTCCTAATAGAATTGCTTACTTCATTCTTTTGCACCTGGATTCTGTCCTCAGAACCCACACAGAAGAACTCAGCTGAAATACAGAGATCAAGAAATGAAGTCTGCACAGGGACAGTCAGCCCTTCTGATCAGGACCTGTAACTTCATCTATTGCTTTGTTACTATGGGTCAGCCATACCAATATTCTTGCCGTACAGTTAACTTGCAAATCAACGCAAAACAATTACACATATTTTTAACTTTCTCCTCTCAGACAGTTGAAGGTCATTTTTTTATTGTATACATATATACAATTCTTTTTTTATTTGTTATTATTTTTTATTAGATATTTTCTTTATTTACATGTAAATTTCTTCATTCCCAGTTTCCTCTCCAAAAAACAAACAAACAAAAACAACAAAAACAAACCCCTGTTTCCTCCCCCCTCCCTATGCCTGCCACCCAACCCTCTCCCACTTATTGGCCCTGGATTCGCCTACACTGGGGCACAGAACCTTCACAGGGCCGAGGTTCTCTCCTCCTATTGATGATCAAATTGCAATCCTCTACTATACACGTGCTGCCAGAACAATCAGACCCCTCCATGTGCAGTCCTTGGTTGGTGGTGGAGACTCCGAGGGTACTAGTTAGTTCATATTGTTGTTCATCCTAAAGGGCTACAAACCCCTCAGCTCCATTGGTCCTTTCTCTAACTCCTTCACTGGGGA
>NW_022196912.1:53408817-53409503 GCF_008632895.1 Mastomys coucha | reverse complement strand
ATGTGTCCTTATTACATGTTGGAGCATCTTTTGGGTATATGCCCAGGAGTGGTATAGCTGGGTCATCCGGTAGAACTATGTCCAATTTCCAGAGGAACCGCCAAACTGATTTACAGAGTGGTTGCACTAGTTTGTAATTCCACCAGCAATGTAGTAATGTTCCTCTTTCTCCACAACCTCTTCAGCATCTGCTGTCCCCTGAGTATTTTATCCTACCCAATCTGACTTGTGTGAGGTGGAATCTCAGAGTTGTTTTGATTTGCATTTCCCTGATGACTAAGGATGTTGAACATTTCTTTAGGTGCTTCTCAGCCATTCATTGTTCATCAATTGAGAATTCTTTGTTTAGCTCTGTATCCCATTTTTAAATAAGGTTATTTGGTTCTCTGGAGTCTAACTTCTTGAGTTCTTTGTATATATTGGATATTAGCCCTCTATCAGATATAGGGTTGGTAAAGATCTTTTCCCAATTTGTTGGTTGTCCTTTTGTCCTATTGATAGTGTCTTTTGCCTTACAGAAGCTTTGCAACTTTATGAGGTCCCATTTGTAAATTCTTGATCTTAAAGCAGAAGCTATTGTTGTTCTCTTCAGGAAATTTTCCCCTGGCCTATTTGCTTGAGGTTCTTCCCCACTTTCTCTTCTATTAGTTTCAATATATCTGCTTTGATGTGGAGGTCCCTGATCC
>NW_022196912.1:53402962-53407439 GCF_008632895.1 Mastomys coucha | reverse complement strand
TGTTGAATAGTTTGAGGAGTATTGGTATTAGGTCTTCTTTGAAGGTTTGATAAAACTCTGTACTAAACTCCTCTGTTCCTGGGCTGTTTTTGGTTGGGAGACTATTAGTGACAGTTTCTATTTCCTTAGTAGATATGGTACTGTTTAGATCATTGATTTGATCTTGATTTAACTTTGGTACCTTGTATCTGTCTAGAAAATTGTCCATTTCATCCAGGTTTTCCAGTTTTGTTGAGTATAGGTTTTTGTAGTAGGATCTTATGATAATTTGGATTTCCTCAGTGTCTGTTGTTATGTCTCCTTTTTCATTTCTGATCTTGTTAATTAGGAAACTATCTCTGTGCCCTCTAGTTAGTCTGGCTAATGGTTTATCTATTTTGTTGACTTTCTCAAAGAACCAGCTCCTGGTTTGGTTGAATCTTTGTACAGTTCCTTTTGTTTCTATTTGGTTGCTTTCAGCCCTGAGTTTGATTATTTCCTGCCTTTGACTCCTCTTGGGTGAATTTGCTTCTTTTTGTTCTAGCACCTTAAGGTGCACTGTCAAATTGCTGGTGTATGCTCTCTCCAGTTTATTTTTGGAGGCACTTAAAGCTATGAGTTTTCCTCTTAGGACTGCTTTCATTGTGTCCCATAAGTTTTGATATGTTGTGACTTCATTTTCATTAAACTCTAGAAAGTCTTTAATTTCTTTCTTGTAGTTTCTTTTTTAAAGTAGTAGTGTGTTTCTCATTGGGGAATTACAGGATCAAGGTCATATGTAAGGCACCATCTGCAGAACATTGAGCTACATCTGGAGGACAATGACAACTCTTCCAATAGGGATGATGGAAATATTAAGAATTACTTAAGGAAAGGTGTTTTTCTAATTACATATTAAAGATCTTGAAGAGATTTCTAATCTGCATGTTACTACATGTAATTCTTTGTCCTCTCTTTAAACCCCTTAGAGAACCTTCACTGATCAAAGAGCCTGAAATGTGCCAGTAGAATGGGACCATTCCTATACAATATGGGGATTATTTTTAAAACAGGATGCTGTCTAAGTGCAATGAAGCTCACAGATTGGTCTGTAAAAAACTGTTTTTAAAATAGGAGCAAAAGTAGGGGACTAGGGTGGAAGAAAATGGGTGTGACAGACAAATTATTCACAAAAGAGAGATGAAACAAAAGGGAGAGCAGGTATGATTGTGAGGGCACAGTGTGTGTGTACATATACATATAGTTTACACACATACACACCTCACACATACACACACACACACACACACACACACACACATATGGATTTGATTTAGTCTTAACATGTTTGGAAGAACCAGGTAACTCTGCAATTACCACATATATCAATTTTCACACATCACAGTGAAATACATAAAAGCATTTTCAAAGTTCTCTTAACCATCCAAAAATTACACAATCAAAATGATTAGCTTTCTAAAAACAGATTCCTATTTCTTGCTTTTCCTAATTTTCAATTTTTTGCATAAAATAAATGATCATGTAACAATCTATTTAAAATAAAATCATCATTAAATCAATTCTGAGTAAAAGTAATTTTCTAGTAATCAACCATTAAATTATGTTCACATTTATGTTCTGTATATACCAAGAAATAATAATTTTTATTTATGTGTTTTTGTCAGAGCAATAGCCTTCGAATTTAATAAACAATTTTAGGTCTAGATGAATTTTCTTGCTGTCAGACATCTCTAGGAAAAAAGAATGAATTCCAAGGTACTTTGCTTTTAAAAGAAATGTATGCTGTCTCTGCTTCTATCCTAGGGTATTTTAATGGATGACATGTTTCTAAAGTAATGAACTTTGAAATGAATTATTCAACAGTGCCTAGAATTGACATGCATTCTACCCATTCTCATTCTAGTTATTGTATGCATGCCTAAAAATGTTGGTTTAAAAAGCACATTGAGAAAGTTATAAAACACCACACACACAAACACACATATATCACTCCTCCCTCCCAAAAACCACTTTCAATATCAAACATTCTAGAGAATTATTTTTTCCATGACAGAAGAGAACAAAAGCCAAGTAAGACCTTCAATATTTTTCCCATGATACAACGAAGGCAACACAGTGCTAAGTCACTGTATAATAGCTGAAGACATCAGACCTTAGAACACATTATGTGGGATTCATAAACCAGACTGAGAGACATATAGAATATACACAGTTGAGCATTAAGAACGGTTTACTTCTCTGGGTCTATCACTGAGATTTTCCTAATGCAGTAGAAGGCTTCTTATGAGCAAGTGACTGAAAAAAAATATTAAGCCTCAGAAAGAAGGTGATAAGAACTGAACTAAGTTCATAGGGGAGTGGAAAATATGACCATAAAAGATAACATATGATGTGGAAAACCTAAGGCTAGACAAAATAATATTAATAATAATAATAATAATAATAATGATAATAATAATAATAATGATAATAATAATAATAATGATAATAAAAAACAGACTGAGATGAATGTAAGCATTCAAGGACACCATCAAGATAAATATAGGTTACATTTGGTGCTTTAGTGCTGATGGATAAAACTGACAGTAAACATAGATAAAAATTATAATACAGTACATTTTTGATCAATTTTACTATATAAAATGTTCAGTGATTAAATGTTATTAGCATCTATTCCTCAATTCATTACTAATATATCAAGGTCTACATGTTACTAATAAGCTATGTTTTTCTTTTCTCCTTTTCTGAAATTAAAAAAATTGTTTATATGCAAGTGTGTATTGCATGCATATGTGCATGTGATTTTCTGTAATGGTATGCATGTGTAGAGGCCAGAGGGACCTTGCTCTACTTCTCTCCACCTTGTTATTGTGAGTGTAGTCCCTCACTAACTGGTTAGACTGGCTGCAACTCTTATTTTCTTTGCATCTACCACAGAATGATCATTCAATTTTCTTTATATAACTGAATTTTAAATCCATATATTAAGTTTTTGAAATTAAAAAAAAAACAAAAATATCTATCAACTGTGTTTTCAGAAATATATGAAACTTCAATTTAATGTTGTTTTATCTTCTAAGACTGGCCATTTAGTAAGTGACAAAGGCTGTACAATATCCAGTATTTTTTTATCCTTATTATTATTTCCTAGGGTGGTAGATTTGAAGAAAAAAATGAAAGGAAGCCAGATATTCCTAATTAAACAATCAGTACACTCCCTTCCCCAGCAGCCATCAAGAGTGATGTGTGCACTCTGTTCTCTCAGTATATACTGTGGAATGACATCAAAGGAGATAAAATGATTCATAGAGAAATTTGGAGTTAGACATTTTTTAAAGCTTACTTGCCTTTAATTCCCACCTAATAATGGCATGATTTACAAGCAATCTGACAACTATGGTATTGCTGCACTCTAATCTTATCCACAGAGAAAGAATGTTAATTGTTCAGTTTCTGTACCGCAGTCTCAGTCGTTTGCCGTTAACTTAGGACATCAGTATTTTTGTTACATTTGCTGTGTGTATGAATTTAGCTATCAAATTCTGTGAAGGATGTTATACCATATGATGGATTCAATATTAAGATTCCTTATCTGTATTGTATTCCAGACAAGGCAGTGAGTTGATTTCTTCAGGGCAGTGGGAAATTTATTGGGCATTATTAGACAGATATGCCATGACAGGTGCACTTATAACTAGGAAACATTTTTGAAATCTCTATATACATACTGGAATCTTCTAGAACATAAACTCCATGAGTTCAAAACAGCTTACATAATTCACGGACGTATCTAAAATCTTCAGAACAGAACAGCTGACAAAACATATCAAGTGCTCTATAAATCTGTTGTAAAACTTTCATTAAATAAAATACAATGAAGCTGGAAAAAAACATGAAATCATGAACCTTGCAGGTAAATGGATGGAACTAGAAAAGTTCATAGTGAGTGAGGTAACACAGACCCAGAAGTAAAATATTGCATGCTCTATCTCATAGTAGGCTACAAGCTCTAAATTTTTAGATATGAGCACTTAGACTGGAAAAACTTCAGAAACCAGGAAAGTAAAACAGGATCATTGCCAGAATAAGGGGTTTGGGAACAATAGAGAGAGGAACAGAAGGAGATAAGTGATCAGAGAAATGTGATAAAGAGTGGTCTCCTTAGGGATGGGGGTATGATAAATGAAGACTAAAGTGGGTGATTCCAATGGAGAATAAGAGGGTACAGGTGATCTGATAGGAGATAGAAAGGAGGGAGGGGGAAGGAAGCATATACAGAAGAATGGGGATATAAAATAATAATAATGATGTTTGAAAAATCCAAAAGAATCATATTATTAGTTATTTACCTTAAAATACAATAATACATGTAATTGAGTATAAATATATAAAATATGCATATGTACTTTATATATTTGTATAAGAGAAGTTTAAATGAACTTTTCTCACCTGAGACCAAAATGCTACCCTCTGGAACCAATGGCAATTTAATAAAAAA
>NW_022196912.1:53384969-53402940 GCF_008632895.1 Mastomys coucha | reverse complement strand
AAAAAAAAAAAAAAAAAAAACTCAATACCAGGCATGAGAAGCCTTCATTGAATTATTGGCTAGGGATGTTCAAGAGACTTTAAAAACATATACCCTATGGCTATTGCCTTTGGTTGCCCAAAGAGGTGGAAAGTAAGTTTCTATTGCTAAAGACATCATGCACTTCAGGCACAGGGCCCAGAGACTCCTCAACTGGATGGTATGAGTCTTCTCTCCCTGAGGAATGGCTTTCTTTATACTAGAAGGCACTATGACAATGGAAGGAGGCAACCAATATTCCTATGAAGCCGTGCATATCAATGACTAGCATGGTCCAATAATCCTGAGGGTGCAGTATCAGCACTTACACATTGGCAGTCATCAACAAGCCTCTAAGTTGACTTAAGATCTACTCAAAACAAGGGAAACCAAGCTTGGTAATGCAAACATATGTAACTACTCAGTGCTAATGAAATCATGGATATTACAGGAGATCCTGCATATACTACTATACTAACCCATCATAATCTCTAAAAACAATCTAAATATTTATCTTTATACCCACAGATAAGTACAGTTCTCATTGAGAGAATAGTCTTGCAATAGATGACAACTACCAAAAAGCACGACCTATCAAAATGTGAATGGTGGAGCACAGTTCCAATGGACACATGGGGACTGTGTACGCGGGACTCTGGCATCTAAGGCTCAGCAAACATTGTTGAAGGGGGGGGGGCAGAAAGATTATAAGGCATAGAATATCATGCAGTTTCTGTGAGATTGAATTTCCTAAAATCATCAAAAGTTATATCCACAAAGTCTCACCAATACATCTACCTACACATAATCTGAAAAAGGATGACACCGATGGACATCATACATTCATGGGAAAAGCCCACCAGCTTTAACTCTACAAAAAGAACTACAGGCAGCTAAGGAACCCAGAGTGCAGGAGAAGATAGTCTTCCCCATAGAAGAGTATATAAATTGGTTTCCCAATGTCAAACAAACAGTCTTGAAAACATAAACATTATACAGACTGAGAAGGTTAAATTTAGGAATATATATGCATACACACAAATATGTACATATATATGTATGAATATGAAAGAATGTATGGGAAGTTTTTAGTTTTGGAGGGAGGATAATTTTGGTAGAATGAAATTATTTCACAATCTCAAATATTAAAAATAAAGTTATTGCTATTACTTTTAGCATAATTCAAAAATATATTTTTATAGGTAACGTGGGGCCATTGGTTTATTTATTTCTTTATATCCTTGAATGAGGTCTAGGGATCTTGAAAGAATGCAAATGATACTATCTGCTCTGAAATTTATAAAGATAAGTAACACACATTGGCGCCTAAGTCAGTTAATGACTGACACTTCTAAAGCTATCTATTTAACTCAGTTAATGAGTGACACTTCTAAAGCTATCTATTTAACTCAGTTAATGACTGACACTTTTAAAGCTATCTATTTAATTACGGACCATTTATCTTCTTCAGATGACTTTCTATTTTATATTGCAGTGATGGTGGTGGATTATGTCTATAATCAATGCACCATTTTCTCTATGGAAGAATTTACCATGTGTTAAAATATTTCATGGGTGAAATTGAAATTTACAATATAAATGGAAATATTAGTATGAACAGTTCTTGTTTTCTGAGTGAGTGCAGAAAAAAATATAAGCTGGGCCGGGCAGTAGTGGTGTACACCTTTAATCCCAGCACTTGGGAGGCAGAGGCAGGCAGATTTTTGAGTTCGAGGCCAGCCTGGTCTACAAAGTGAGTTCCAGGACAGCCAGGGCTCTACAGAAAAACCCTGCCTCAAAAACAAAACAAAACAACAACAACAAATATATATACTGGAAAGTCTGGCTTAAAATTGGTCATTTCTCTTGTAGTTATAAAAATGCTTCTAGTTAGTTCATATTGTTGTTCGTCCTAAGGAGCTACAAACCCCTCAGCTCCATTGGTCCTTTCTCTAACTCCTTCACTGGGGACCCTGTACTCAGTTCGATGGATGACTGTGAGCCTCTACATCTGTGTTAGTCAGGTACTGTCAGAGCCTCTCAGGAGATAGCTATATTTAAGCTGGCTTGCCCTTCCTTCAGTCTCAGCTCCATAGTTAATCTCTGCAACTCCTTCCGTGGGTATTTGGTTCCCCCTTTTAAGAAGGGGAATGCCAAGGCCAGAAAGTGGGAGAGGGCGGGATGGCATGGGGAAGGGGGAGGCAACAGGGGTTTGTTTTTGTTGTTTTTGTTTGTTTCTTTGTTTTTTTGGAGGGGAAACTGGGAATGGAGAAATTTACATGTAAATAAAGAAAATATCTAAAAAAAAATGCTTCTAAGTTCTAATGTGTAATATAATTTCAACCGTTACTTTACAACACATTTCTGTCCAAAACCACACTTGAAATTAAGTTTAAAATGTTTACATTAGTCAAAATTTAAATGTATTTTAAGATTTTAATTTTAATGTGTTCTTTACCTAAATATTCTAAGACGCCTTTCACACCAAGTAGTACTCCCAACGAACTGAGCTTGTGTCTGAAATCAATGGAGTATGTGCAGGCTTGAGCATGGCCATGGACTGTCATGATCATTGTGGGTGAGTACTTAGCACAGTTGTTTCCTCTGTGTGTTAGTCTGACAACAGACCTTGACTCTGGGTTACAGAAGTGAGCACAGAATCCAGATCTAGAAAACAAGGATGCCCAGATATATCACCTACAGTACCATTCATGTTATCTAGCCTTTATCTTCTAGATACTGTCTGCATGAAACAATTCATCCTCCCAGGCAACAGACAGAGGAATCAACACTGACGTAGAAACCTAACCGAGGGACAGAGACCAGGAGGAATACCGAGCGTGATGTCAGTCCCTCGCAGGGACACCTCAGCATGGTTTGGGATGTCGGGGGAGCAGCTTCAGGATCTGCATGTAGTTCATGTGTTCACACAGTCTTTTTGTTACTATTCCCTTCACTTTGTCTCTGGATCTAATAAGTCATTTACAGCTTACTTAGCAGGATTTCTTTCTGAGCAAATAAAATAAAGAAAATACAATATTAGAGAATTAATAATGCATTCGAATTTTATCTTAGTTGAAGACTTGTTGAAAGGACAAGCACCACTGATTCAATAGCTTTTGTTTCAAGGCCAACTTCCAGTGATCCTCAATACTATCAAGCCACGTATCATTTATTGTGGCTTGGTGGCTTAGATTTCTTTCTGTTTCTGGCAGAAAGCATTCTGTTTCATGGTCATGAACTTCTTTTGGGCCTGTAGAGAAAACCTGGGGCAGCACTACTGACCTGGAATTCTGTCCTTTCATCTCTGGAATGGTAAAGTATGTTGGGCAGCACTCTGCTGCTACTGCTGCAGCAGCCACCTTGATGGCACCGGGCACAGCTGGGCGTTGAGGGAATGAAAGGTATGGGAGAGAATGACCCTCATCCTGCCAGAGGTCCGGTACTCTGGGCGGCGGGCTAGGGTGTCTGTCTGCGTGTCCCACTCAGCTGGGTTGTCTGGATCCCAGTCCTCGGAGAGTTAAGGGAGAGAGCTGCAGGGGTCCCTGGGCTTCATGGAGGCCAAAGATGGTAGAGTCTAGTTCCTGAGCATTGCAGGCTATGCTGGATACCTCGGAGGAACTGAGAACACAGGGAGAAAGGGGGCTAAGACCTGGTGGTTCTTGTGCAAGTGCAGGGTGAGGATCACTAGTCCTGGTCTCTCGGCAAACCTGGGCCAACACGGTGTGTCTAGTTAAAAGGAGACAATGCATGGTCGTAAGATGTTTTATTATAGAAAGGAAAGAGAGAAGATAGGAAATTGGAGAAGTAGAGGCCGACCATGGCCATGTAGAAAGAGGGGGAAGGGAAGAGGAGAAAGTAAAGATAAGAAGAGTAAGAGGTTAAGAGGGAAGAGAGAAGAGAAGGGACTGGGCAAAGCGCCCATTCTGTGGTAGGCTGGGCTGCCTGTCTGTGGGGCTAGGCATACCTGGCTGTGATCAGATGAATGTGGGGGTGGAATCCTGTCAGAATGCTGGGAGCTGGGGCACTGCCTAGCCACAAAATAGTGGAGTGAGGGCTGGTGGTGCCAGCCATTTTGTTTGGGAACGTGTCTCTACCGCTCCGTCCCTTGTGGAATCTTCCGCTGGGTCTCCAGAAGTTAAGATGTGCTCAACCAAAACACAGACTGCTTTTCACAGTCTAACAAAAGTAGGTGAATCCAGGGCCTGTGGTGGTTACAGTTTGATAGAAGCTCAACTGATGAAAACACATCTGGTGATATTGAGAGCAGACCAATCCAGTTGGTTCTAAGTCTAGTACCATACAAGGGGATTTGGCCATTCAAGTTGGCAGGCACATAATTCATGGAAGTGATTCAGTGAAAAGTGCTGAGAAAGAGATGAGTATATGAGTTAAGCAAGAACTGGTTGACTACAAGTCCTGTGCCCATCACTAGGTCTATGAATAGCGATGAACAAGTCAGGATCCTACTTAGCACTACAGGCTGGTATTTGGACCATTCATTCCACTGACCAGAGGTGATAGCATGTATAATTTTTTTCTAACTCACATTTACTAGTAAATCCCTTGGGACTGAGAAAATGTAATAAAATATAAAAGGAGGAACAGTCTGAATGGAGCAGTGAGAGTAAAGGAACTCAGAACCTAAGAAGATATTGTCTTAAGACAAGGGAAATGGCACATTAACTTTGCCAAGGATCATACTGTCTGACAGCTGTCTAAAAAATAACTGGATGACAGTAGGGTGAATATGACCAGAGTAGAAGAGGTCTTTTGAGGGTTCAGGAATGAGACTGGGGTTGTACTAGATCAATAGCAGTGGATATGAAAAGCCAAGAATATGAAAGGGTTTTTGAAAAAGGCATGTATGAGGTAATATTTAGCAAGAAAGGCAATCCAAAGGCTTTACTATAACTACTCTGCTCCATTTCACAAACAATATGTCAATTTTCCATTTGCGTCAAAGCTACTCGACTCAATACACTTCCCAGGCTAGGCTATTTAATGCCAAGAAAATAGAAATGAGGAATAGTAGTAATAAATGCATGGAAAGTTGATTATTTGCTATTAAAATCCTTCAGGCATTTCATTTTTTTCAGACATTTAATTTTATGGAAGTTCTGCTACTGGCTGAATAAGAAACCAATTCATAAAAATGCACAGATTTACTTCTCAGTGTTCAAAACCTGCTCACATCTATCTACCTATATTAATAACACATTCCAGAGCTTAAATCAAGTAGGTTCACAAATTACTAAGTCTTAACAAAGGCTTTGTTTTATACAATCCTTTTAGAAAATATGAAATGCTAAATTTCACTGGACATGGAAAAAACCATTGTGGTGGATATAAATATGCCCCAAATAATCAGGAAAAATTATGGATGTTATAAAAATTTATAAATACTTCGGTTTTTCTCCTGTTCTGACTTAGTCATCTGTTAGTCACTATCAGTCTCCTAAAGATTCTAAGAATCATGCGAACAGTCATTATATTGAAAGTCAGTTTCAGCTGAGCTATGGCAGATCTAGGTCAGAATGGAAAATTGAAGATTCATGTATTTTTTTTATTCCTAATGGAAAACCAAATGAAATGTCCAAAATAAGCATTGGTAAAATATATCTGTACTTGTGATCTAAAATTACTCCAGAGACCTAGGACCTAAAAAGACCAAGGAGCTGATGGGAAATAGGAAATAAATAGGTCATTGCCATTAGAAAACTGTCGATAAACAGAGAATTGGTAAGTCCATGGAATACCAAGATAGGAGTAGCTTCATAGATTTCACAACACATTCAACAAATTAACATCATAGGGGAAATTAGTAAAATGTTCCTTGCATCCGGCACAGAGTAGTACAATCAGTTCTTAACTTCTTTCTCTGAGCTCTGACGGCTGATATCCTTAGTTTTTTTTATAAATTTAAGTCTAGGTGCAATTTTAATCATAGAATTTTATACTTTGTTGATCTTTAAAGCAATCATTCATGTTAAGTAATATAATTTCATCATATAATGACATAGGATATAGTATGCAAAACTTCAGATTTCTAATGATGTTCAAGATGCACATGAATAAAGATGGAACAGAGATTGAGGGAATGGTCAAATAATGACTGGCCAAACTTGAGATTAATGATATACTTCTATGCTTGAAGATAGGAGCCTAGCATAACTGTCTCTTGAAAGGCTTGATCCAGCAGTGAATGCAAAATGATTCATAGATGCAGAGCCAAACATCAGGAGTAGCTCAGGGAGTTCTGTGGAAAAGTGGGGGATAGAATTGAGCAGATACTAAGGACACCACAAGAAGACCTACAGAGTCATCTCCATCATGGGGGCTTACAGAGACTGAATAGACAACCAAAGAACATGCAGGGGATGGACCAAGGCCCCCTAAATATTTGAAGTAGACGTGCAGCTTGGTCTTCATGTGGGTTGTCTCTAATTCTGTTTCCTGCCATTAGATCCCTTTCTCCTAACTGGACTCCCTGCTTGGGCCTCAGTGGGAGAGGATGTGCTTGGCTGTCCCAGAGTGAGGTGGTAACCAAGGTAGACTCTGAGGAGATAAGAACCTGGTAATAGGTGGAGGGATGTTAATGGTAGGACAGGGAGAAGAGGAGGGAGGTGGCTGTGGATGAGAGTAAATAAATAAATTAATTTTAAAAAGATATAAAGAAAACAATATCTAATTCAAACACAAATTTACAAGATCATAGGACAAGATCATTTTTTTAAAAATGTTTTTGAATGTCTTTAGTTTTCTGATATGGAATCACAAGTAGAACAGAACAACCAGCTGCCTGACATGGCCTCATAGTCCTCAGCAAAACCAGTAAGAATTCTTAAATTATTAGCCATTTTTTTCAGCCCCTGGAAAGATGTTTATTGTTGCTTAATGTAACAGCTTTATTGATATATAACACATCACACAATATAATCATGTCAAGCATGCATTTTATTAATTTATAGTACATTTTCAAAGTAGAAAATCTTAATTACAATAAATTTTAGAATGTCATTTTCCCAAAGAAACTTTAGACCCAGCAGCCACTTTCTGTTTTTATTGTCATCCGCTCCAGACCTCAGCAAGCACTAACCCAGCTATATAGATGTCCCTCTTCAGCTACTTTACAGAAAGCATATTTAGTGTTTTCAAGGTTTATTTTTATTGTAACGTGTGTTGATTCTTCATTTCTTATTGCAAAATCCTACTTGATTGTATGGATTTATAGTGTTGAATTTAACCACTCATAAACTGTTAGTATGTGGATGTCTACATCATCTGTGTTGCTATGAATAATGCTTCCTTCAGCAGTCATGTACTGACTCTGAGTTGCATACTGGCTTCAGTATTTAATCTCGTAAGCATCAAAGTGTGAATATTTGTTTATCTTTGTAATCTTTTTAATATCAATCTCTATAAGTTTTATGGATGAATATCTCAATATGGTTTTGATTTGTGCTTAACTAGTGAATAAAATGTACTTTCAATTCATGAACTCTTTCCTTTGCTTATTACACAATTATTTCCTTGTGCTTGTTTTAAAGTAATGCTTAATCAAGCTTCTTATTTGTTTGTAAATTTATCTTTATATAAAGACGTGTATCTTTATATATAGTCTAGATACAAATCATGTATCAAATACATGACTTTTAAATATCAATATAAGGCAATTTTTTTTTATGAAAAGAGGCAATGGACTTAAATGTTAACGTGAATTACAATAGAACTTTAAAATCTATTTAGCAAAATGATTAGAATCCACCAATGGTGCAAGGTCTACCATTAAGCCCACTCTTCCATCCTATTATGACATCTAGAGAAAGCACAGCCTGAATGGTCTATTGACAAGCTCTCTTCCCACTCTCTCTTTTGTATAGTGCCTGAGCAAAGGACACAGGCACAATTTCTAATTGAATAGCAGGTTTCAGCTGTCTTACTCCCACACTCCTGCTAATATATCCTATTCTCAAAGGTAAAGCCTGTGTTGCTACCTGTGACATACAATGTCCTCCACTCAAAGGCTCTGAGTATCCATAGTTAGTAACCTGTCCCTAATACGATGTGTATAGTATCTGGTGTCATTTGTTCTTCACTAGTTGAGTGAATATAAGAAAACTTAGGAGTGGCTGCTCCGGGAACACCAGGATGCCTCAAAGGCTCATGTAGGTTTCTTTCAAACCTTGCTAATGTCCAGACTCAAGTACTAGATCTATGGAGTCCACCAGAAACTGTCCACTGTTCGGAGGCGCCTCCTCTGCCATCCTCCCCTCAGGGGCCATTGATGTGAGTGACCTCCGACCGGGTGCCAGACAACCAAGAAGTTTTCTGCCATCCTGTGACCGACCAGAGTCTGATCATAGAACTTCTGGAGCTGCAGGCCCACGTGCAGGGCAAAGTGGCTGCGCGATACCACTTTGAAGATGTTGGCGGGGTGCAGGGGGCTAGGGCTGTGCACGTGCTATGTGTGCAGCCTCTCTGGAGAACTTATCCCTGAGAGGCTGCTGTCAAGATGCCTGTTCCTTTCTGGCAAGCAGCAGGTAGCTAAAGAAAACCAGCAGGTGAGGGCTAAGGTGGCAAAGGATGTCACACTGCATCAGGCCTTTTGCTCACCTTCAACCAGCCCCCGTGTCAGAGCAGGTCTCTTGGCCCTGAAAATCTGTCATGTCCACCTTGGAGCCTGGGTAACTTTGAACAACTGGTAACTAGTTTGACTCTTCATGATCCCAACCTCTTATGTCCCCAGTAAAGACGGCTGGAACACAAAGGGTTGCTGAGGACTCAGGGACCCAGTTCTGAGAGGGGGAGTTTCTTTCTGCTTCTTCCCTGGATATAAACATAAGACACCTCCTCTGCAGAAATAAACTTGCTTTATGAAGAACAAACAAAAAAAAAAAAAACTTAGATACTTGCCACAATGAACAAAGTATGATATGATAAAGGGCAAGCTTGTCATGCATGCTTTAATCCACAGTACTTGCTCCTTAAAAATATATTGCAATCCCCTAAAGAGTGACTGGACAGAATCCTATATCTGCATTCCATTACCTGGGCCACAGCTCTGCCTAGTTCCTTGCAGACCTGCTGCTTCTAGGTGAGAACCCTCACTCCAAACCTCTCCCCACTGTGTCCCCTGGCAAGCTCAATAGCAGTGAGGTCTGTCCCATCCCCTATGTGCTCAATATTCCTGTCCACACCTGTACCTGAAATCTAGGACCCACACACCATTCCCAGGACAATAGCTTGCTGCCACTAAGGACAACCAAGTGTCCTTGGATATACCTACAACCCTGGCTGCCTGCTACCATTAGGTACTATCAGGTCTGCCAACAACAGGGACAACCAAATGGCTAAAGGCTAATATAAGAAAACAGTAAACAAAAGTCAGGGCTGGATAGCACTAACAGAACCTAGCTATCCCAGTATAGAAACCACAGGATATCCTACCACATATGAAGTAAAAGAAAATGATAGTAAATCTAATCTTATGAGGGTGTTAGAGGCCTTTAAAAGGAAACAAATAAATGTAAAGAAATAGAGGAAAATATAAACAAGTGAAGGAAATGAAAACAACTGGTCAAGACCTGAAAATGGAAATAGAAGCAATAAAGAACACACAAACTAAGGCAATCTTGGAGAACAGAAGGAATACTAAGGAATCCTAGGAAAGAGAACAGATACAGATACAAACATCACCAAAAAAATATAAGAAATGGAAGAGAGAATCTCAGGCAGAGAAGATATGATAGAAGAAATCCAAATATTGGTCAAAGAAGATGCCAAACTCCAAAAAATTCTGACATAAAACATACAGGAAATTTGGGACATTACAAAAGACCAAACCTAAGAATAATATGAATTAATTCTTCTGTTGATGAAATAATAGGAGAAGATTTCAGTTCATTGACCCAGAAAATACCTTCAACAAAATTGTTGAAGAAAATTTCCCTAACCTAAAAAAGAGATGCCTAGAAACATACAAGAAGTTTACAGAACACCAAATAGCTTGGACTAGACAATAAAATTCTCTGTGACATACTAATCAAAACACTAAACGTACAGAACAAATAAAGAATACTAAAGGCTGCAAGAGAAATGCCAGTAAAGGCAAACCTAGTAGAGATATACCTGTTTTCTGAACATGACTCTGAAGGCCAAAAGAGCCTAGGCAGATGTCTTGGAGACCCTAAGAGACCACAGATGTCAGACTAGACTACAATACCAGCAAAACTTTCAATCAATGTAGATGAAGAAAACATGATATTCCATGACAAACTAAAATTTAAGGAATATATTTCAACTTATCTATCCCTACAAATGACACTGGACAAAAAACTCTTACAAAAGGAGAGTAACTACATGCAAGAAGATACAAGGAATGAATTATTTCACATCAACAAAAACAAAAGATCTCTCTCTCTCTCTCTCTTTCTCTCTCTCTCTCCCTTTCACACACACACACACACACACAAACACACACACACACACAAACGAAAAACCCAACAACAACATAAAGTAACAGGAACTAACAATCCTTGGTAATTAGTATCTGTCAACATTGATGGACTCAATTCCCATAAAGACACAATCTAACAGAGTGGATGTGAAAACAGGATCCACAATTCTTCAAAATATTATTATTATTCTCAAAATAATCCTCTGAGAGACTCCACCCAGCAGCTCACTGAGACAGATAACCACCCAAACAGTGGATGGAGCTTGGAGACGTTTATGGAAGAATAGGAGGAAGGATTGTGGGTCCTGAAGGGGAAGACCAACAGAATCAAATAACCTGGACCTCTGGGGTTCTCAGAGTCTGGACCACTAACCAAAGAGCATACAGGGCTAGACCTAGGCTTCCTCACACACATGTAGCAGATGTGCAGCTTGGTCTTCACGTGGGTCCTGAACAACAAGGACAGAGCCTCTGCCAAGACTGCTTCCTGTGTGAGGGATATGCTCTAGCTGGGCTATATTGTCTGGCATCAGTGGGAAAGAAAGAACTTAGGCTCACCAAGATGTGAAGTGCCATGTTTCTGGGATACCCAGGGGGTCCCCACCCATTCAGAGGAGAGGAGAAGGGGAACAGGATTGTGGGAGGAGGTGTCCAGGAAGGGGTCAGTGAGCAGGATATAAAGGAAATAAGTAAAAAAAAAATAATAACAAATAATTTTAAAATTTAAAAAGAAGACCAAGAATCAGACAACATCTAGCCCAACTGTGCTGGCTAGATTTATGTTAACACAAGATACAGTCAACAGAGAGGATGGGGCCTCAAGTGAGAAAAATGTCTACATAAGATCAGGCTGAGGGCAAGACTGTAGGTAATTTTTGTTCTTTGTTTGTTTGTTTCTTTCTTTCTTTCTTCCTTTCTTTCTTTCCTGTTTTGTTTTTTTGTTGTTGTTGTTTTGTTTTATTTTTGTTTGTTTGTTTATCTTTCAAGACAGGGTTTCTCTGTATAGCCCTGGCTGTCCTGGAACTCACTCTGTAGACCAGGCTGGCCTCAAACTCAGAAATCCGCCTGCCTCTGCCACCCAAGTGCTGGGATTAAAGGCATGCACCACCACTGCCTGGTGGAAATTTTCTTAATTAGAGACTGATGGAAGAGAGCTCAGCACATTGTGGGCGGTGCTACCCCTGTGCTGATGGTCCTGAAAGCAGGCTGAGCAAACTATACAGAGCAAGTCAATAAGCAGCAGACCTCTATGGTTTCTACATTACCTACTGCTTCCAGATTACTGCAGATTACTGTTTAAGTACCTCTTCTATCCTCCTCCAGTGATGAACAGCAATGTGGTTTTGTCAGCCAAATATATTCCTTCTTTCCCAAGTTGCTTTGGTCATTGTGTTTCATTACAGCAGTTGTAACTCTAAGACACCAATCAATGGTTAGGAAACAAATGAAAAACAAAACAAAACAAAAACAAACAGAACAACAACAAAACATAAAAAAAAAAAACAGAAAAGCAACTGTTATTTGACACTTCTGGTCTAGCATATTTCATTTCACTTTTACATTTCACTTAAAGACCAGTGTTAAAATCTGACTGAATCCAACAAGAATGTCAGGCCTATTCTGTTATTATGGGCTTTCAGCTTAATAGTGGTGCCAATTGAGTGCCTTTGATTATAGAAGGGCCACCAATTTGCAACTATGAAACAGCAAAAGCAATAGCTCAAACATTATTTGAGCCCTTGATGATTAAACTCAACAAGGCAACCACCACCTTTGCAGGACAACTAATTTAAGTGACAGGAATTTGGAGGTCTAAAATAATTAATGTATGAACAGAACAATATCAGTGTGTAAACTATAGCACTTAACCACTAAAACATACTTATGTGTGTGGGTGTGTGTGTGTGTGTGTATGCACAATCAAATATGACAACAAAATCTAAAGATGACTGGAAGGAGTAGACAGATAAATGGTGGGATAAAGGGACTGAGAGAGGGAAAGAGAAGCCTGCTTTTAGTGAGAAAAGAAGCAAAAAAACAAAACTGAGCAAAAAGTCCACAAATTGTTCACATAGGAATCCAAAATTTACTACAAGAACCCATACAAGAGAAAGGGTAAAAAGTAATAGAAGTTCTTGATTAGATTTAGCTTCTTCCAAAATGTATCAATTAGCAAACTTTTATGACCTTAACTATTACTACAGGTCCTTCAAATGTAAGCTCTGAGACATCTGTAATTTTAGGAGAGATATTAAATATGACATATATTATAAATAAGATTACCTTGAATATCAAAAAATTTCCCCTCTGTACTACAGGGACAGTCTTTAGACAAACAATCCTCCTTTGCTAGATGCATAGCCCTCCAAAAATCCTGCCCATAGTTAACATTTAGAATCATATGAGTTTTGATACCAACAGATGCACATCAAAAGATCACTAGATAAAATGTGGTTGGCTTATCCATTTTATCCAAATGACTTTTGGGTGTCTTTGTTTTGTTTTTTTTCATAATAAAATTTTATGTAATATCTCTTAATATAATAAGTACTAAACTTTATCACATTATTCCATATTGGCATAGGATTATAAGGCAGATCTTTAGGACTTATCCATCTTTTACACTGGAACTTCATGTTAGTTATCCATTTTCCACTCTCCCCAGCTCTTATCATCCACTATTCTGATCTTAATCTCCCTGAATTTGACTGCTTTAGATACTTTTTTTTATAGCTGAAACCATGTAGTATTTTCCTTCTGTAACTGACTTATTCTCATGGCTGAGAAGGGATAGAGGTTTGTGGGAGGATAAGTGGCCATGGACCTAGTATATATGCATATGGGAAGGCAGTCTTTGTTCAAAGTGAGAGATGACAATGATCCCAAATTAATCATGCTGTGACAAATTACAGGGTTTTCTTTCTTTAGAAGACTGAATTTTTTTTTTTGTTTTTTTTTTTGTTTTATGAACATGCTTCTATGTAGCAGGTTTAACTTCCATACTAAGAAGTTTAAAGCACTCTATAAAGGATGGATCAGGCTTTACTGTTCATTACCCAGTCTACCTCTTACATACAGATTCTCTACATTAGTGTGACATTCAATAATATTCTGAATAAAGTCCCAGCAGAAATTTATGGAATAATAAATAAATTATTGTTAAAATAGTTATATGAGAAGCATAGAAACTATAGTATGTACATTATTTAAAAAGAAAAACTAATGTGGAATTCTAGTTATCAATTTTCTAAATTTAATATTAAATAAAAGTGATCACTGAGAAAATATGTGTGTATTTAGTGATGGGCAAATGGGAATTATGCTATAGTCACAAAGCAAACACAAATCATAGTGATCACAGCCTTAGACTGAGTTCTGGATTAAATAGGTATTCTGTAGGATTTAATGGTATGTCTGTGGAGGGTCAAATCTTTGTGGTAGGGCTACGGGGTTGTGTATTTAGTATATATGTCAATGGACAGGCAGTCTATACTTAAGGTGAAGGCTTCTGTTCCTCTTCTTATCTAATGCAATGTATATTGTTGTCATCATTAAAGACATCTAACTCTTAAAATCTGCTGCAGCAAAATGTTTCTCATGTCTCAAATAAGGTTGCAAGATATGTGAGGAATAGAAAATGCACCCCAACATGTCATCTTACTTTCTGTTGCTGGGTAAGTCTAATTGGTGTCCATGTGTATCTGTGCTTGCAAAAGAATATTGGAAGGGTCCACCAGCATTATCTTTGTTGCTGAGGTTAACAGTTCACTACCCAAATTACTTCAAACAAAGGGAAAAACATTTTGTAGATCTAGATGTAGAACTCTTAGCTATCTCTCCAGCACCATGTCTTCCTGCATGCCACCATGCTTCCTACCATGAGTATAATGGACTAAACCTTAAACGGTAAACCAGCTCCAATGAAATGTTTTCACTTATAAGAGTTACACAGGTCATGATGTCTCTTTACAGCAATAAAACCCAAATTAGGACAAGCACATGCACACAAAATGCCTTGACAAATTCAACATCCCTTTGTGATAAAATTCTTAGAAAGAGTAAATAGACAAGAAACATTTCTCAACATAATAAAGGAAATTTACAGCAGGCCTGTAGCCAACATCAACTAAATGAAAAGAACATGAAGCAATCCCATTAAAATAAGGAACAAGACAAGGCTACCTACTCTCTGGATTTCTACTCAAAATAGTTTTTGATGTTCTTGCTGGATCGATAAGACAACAAAAAGAAGACCAAGGGAATACAAATTGAAAATGAAGAAGTCAAAGTATTGTTCTTCTCAGATGGCATGATAACATACAAAATCAATCTCCACAAATTCTGCTAGTAAACTCCTATAGCTGATAAACATGTTCAACAAAATGACTGAATACAATATTAGATTTAAAAAATTACATTAAAAAGATTACATTAAAAAGTCAGTAGTCCCCCTTTATATAAAAAATAACAAATGAGCCAAAAAAGAAATTAGGAAAATATCTTTCACAATAGCCACAAATAATATAAAATATCTTGGTGTAACATGAACCAAGTAAGTGAAAGATATGTATGATAATAAAAAAAAAAGAAGACCCAGATATAAACACACATATCTATGAACACTCGATTTTTTTATGAAGTCAGAAATATAAATGAAAATCATGCTTGTCTAATTGCATATCTGCATATACGAGAAGGTCAGTGGATTCATATATATCACCCTACACAAAACTCAGGCCTAAGTGGATCAAAGATCTCAACATAAGCCCAGATACACAGAACCTGAAAGAAAAGAAAGTGGAGAATAGCCTTGAATGCATTGGCACAGGAGACAACTTCTTGAACAAATCACCAATAGCACAGGCATTAAAATCAGCAATTAATAAATGAGACCTCATGAAACCATAAAGCTTCTATAAGGAGAAGGACACCATCAGTAGGTTAAAATATCAGCCTACACAATGGCAAAAGACACCAACTCCACATGTGACAGAGAACAAATATCTAAAATATACAAAGAATACAAGAAACTAGGTATCAACAAAGCAAAAAATATCCAATGAGAAAGGGGGTACAGACCTAAAGATAGAATTGCTAACAGAGTAATCTCAGTGGTGGAGAAATACTTAAAGAAATGTTCAACGTCCTTAGCCATCAGGGAAATGTTAATCAAAACAAATCTGAGGCTATATTCACACCTTTCAGAATAGTCAAAATCACAAGTGGCAGCTCATGCTGTACTTGAGCATGTACACCAAAAGGAACACTCACATTGCTGATGGGAGTGCAATCTCATATAGCCCTTTTGGAAATCAATATGGTAGTGTCTCAGAATTGAGACTTAATCTACTTCAGGATGTAGTGTTGCCACTCCTGGACATAAACTCCAAAGGATATTCTATCTTACCACAAGGACACTTGCTTAAATATGTTCATAATAGTCAGAAGTCAGAAACAACCTAGATGTTACTCAATGGAAGCACAGATTTTAAAAATGCAGTATGTTTATACAATGGAGTATTACTGCACTGTTAAAAACATTGACATCATGAAATTTGCAGACATACTGATTGAACTAGAAAAAAAATATTATACTAAGTAAAAGAGCCCAGACTCAGAAAGACAAACAAGGAATGTACTCAGGTGTAAGTGGATATTAGCTGTAAATGATAATCACGGTCCAATTTACATACCCAGGGAGGCCAAGTACCAAGGAAAGGTCAAAAGGGAACATATGAATCTCCCTGGGAGGGAGAAATAAAGCAGATTTCATGGTTGGACTGTAGGGAAAGTGGGGATGGGTATAGGAGAGATTTTAGGAGTCTGAAGTAGAGATTACTGGGAAAACAAATGAAACTGGGAGCTATTTAGGGGTAAGCTATAAACATAGTACAATAAGAACTCCCAGAACTCTATGAGGTAGACCATACAAGACTCCTAGTAATGAGGCTGAGGAGCCTAAACTGTCCATCTTCTGTAACTAGGAAAGGTTTCCAGTGGATGGATTGGAACACCAATCCAACCCCAAAACCTTTGGCCTGCAATTTGTCCTGCTTGAAAGATGTGCTAGGGTTAAGATGGTGCACAAGTTGTGGGAATGACCAGTCAATTACTGGTCCAGTTTGAGACCCATGCAGCAGGAGGGAGGCTACCTCTGAATCTGCCGTGAGGATCAGGAACAAGATCCTGGATATTGAGACAGGATAGAAAGATAAAAGTCAATGAAATAATCTCTAATGACACTTTGTTATAAACTGGAGTCCGGCATAGTTGTGATCAAAGAGACCACTAATGAGAGCAGATACAGAGACCCCCAAGCAAACATTAGGCAGAGCTCATGGAATCTGTGGACTGGGTGGAGGAAAGATTTTAGGAGCCAGAGGAGTCAATGACATCACAAGAAAACTCACAGAGTAACTAAACAAAGTTTATAGGAGCTCAGAGAGACCGAACCGAAAATCAGCAAACTTGCATGAGTCTGAGCTAGGTCCTCTTCATACATGTTAGGTTTGTATAACTTGGTATCCTTGTGGGACTCCTAAGAATAAGAGCATGGGTTGCCTAAATCTTTTGTCTCCTTTTGGAAATCCTTTCCTCCAACTTGGTTGCATTGTCCAACCTTAGTATGAAGGAATGTAACTAGTCTTATTGCAACTTGATACGGATGATATTCCTTGGAAGTTTTATGGGGGAGAGACTAGGGGTAGAGGAGCAAGCTGAAACTGTGGTTAGGATGGAATATAGGACAGAAGAGTAAATAAACACATTGCATAAGTAAAAAAATCAACACATTTATTGTGGCCATTTGCTTAGTTTTCTTCTGTACTAAAAGAGCATGTTGTATTCATCAACTATGAAGGAGTCAACTCTTGAGTCGCAGGCATGTGTGCTATGGCTCTATTTTCACTAAGTGTGTAAAGTCAAATTTATTACATTATATAACACACTATAGAGAAGTTGTTTTTAAATCAAGAAATAATAGGTAAAATTTCACATATTTCTATTTTTACTTACAAAATACAAGTCAATAATATACCTAAAATTATCATATAAAGTTAATGAGATTAAAATTCAGAAAAAAATTGAGTGGTTTTATCTATACATTCAGCATCCAGCAATGTACTTATTGTAGATGAGAGTTAACAAGAATATGCTGACAGATGAACTCAGATATGTAGGCAGTGGCCTGTACTACGTGAAGATCCCTGCAGAGACATTTTGGGAAAATATTCTTATTTAAATCCAGAACTTATATTGGGATATATTTGATGCTGTTAGAAGAGAAAATGGAAATTGGAATACAGGAATCCAATGAGGATTATGATAGATCACTCTATAATAGAAACTCCTGGCATGGAACGTCCAATCTAATAGCAGCAGTGATATTAAAGAGACAGTCACTGGCTTCGAGAGCCAGCATTATCCTTATACTGTCAGAGCCTCTCAGGAGATAGCTATATTTAGGCTGGCTTGCCCTTCCTTCAGTCTCTGCTC
>NW_022196912.1:53359236-53382975 GCF_008632895.1 Mastomys coucha | reverse complement strand
TCTTAAGTTCCTCTATTAGCATTGTGAGATATGATTTAAGATCCAATTCTTGCTTTTCCGGTGTTTTGAGATATTCAGGACTTCCTCCAGTGGGAGTACTAGGTGATGAAGCCAAGTAGTCTTGGTTTCTGTTGGTAGGATTCTTGCATTTGCCTTTCGCCATCTTTTGCTTTTTGGTGTTAGATGTTCTTAGTGTCTCTGGCTAGAGCTTGTCCTGTCCCTGCCACCCTGCAAGTCCCCTGCTACAAGTGGGTCCTGTTCGTCCAAGCTGGCTGCTCAGGTCTTAGAAACTCACCAGAGAGGAAATGGTGGCTCTCGCCCTAATCTCTGGCTTAAGGAGCTCCCTGGAGGTAGGCCCTCCACTTGCAGGGAAGGGGCAGAGAAGGATGCTGATCCTCCTCTGTTACTCAGAAGCTGAGAGGATCGTGTCCCTGCCTCCTTGCAGCTCCCCTGGGAGTCGTGGGGCTTGTTCACTATACTTTCAACCAGGAAAGAAATGTGTCCATAACTTAGACAAAAAATTTAAATGTCATAATGGTTTAGAATCACCAAATTTTTCAAAATTTTTTGTTTTGGATACTCATAGTTACCTTTATTCATAATACCTTTTATGTAAGATTATGCATAATATTTTATTTATTATTTAAAATGTTTTATCATATATTTTATAAATTAATTTATTTTTTAGACTCCATATTACATTCCCTGCCCCCCTAATCCGCCCTCTGACCTCCAAGTGCTCCACATCCCACACTTCCTCCCCAACTCCCCTGTATCTATGTGTATGTGCCCACCTCCTACCCCACCTTACCTCTAAACTCTCTGGGGCCTCCAGCATCGTCTCTGAAGGAACACAGACCTGGCAGTCCTCTGCTGTATGTGTGTTGTGAGCCTCATATCAGCTGGTGTATGCTGTCTGTTTGCTGGTCCAGTGTTTGAAAGGTCCCAGGGGTCCATATTAATTGAGACGGCTGGTCCTCCTACAAGGTTGCCCTTCTCCTCAGCTTCTTTCAGCCTTCCCCAATTCAACAACAGGGGTCAGCTGCTTCTGCCCATTAGTTGGGTGCAAATTTCTGCATCTGACTCTTCCAGCTGCTCATTGGGTCTTCTGGCATAAGCTCATGCTAGGTCCCTTTTTGTGAGCGCTCCATAGCCTCAGTAATAATGTCAGGCCTTGGGACCTCCCCTAGAGCTGGATCCCACTTTGAGCCTTTCACTGGACTTCTTTTCCTCAGGCTCCTCTCCATTTCCATCCCTGTAATTCTTTCAGACAGGAACAATTATGGATCAGGGTTGTGACTGTGGTGTGGCCCCCTTCTCCCTCATTTGATGCCCTGTCTTCCTGCTAGAGGTGGGCTCTATAAGTTCCCTCTCCCTAGTGTCAGGCATTTCAGAGTCACCACATTTTTTAAAACACCAAGAGACAAACTTTTACACTAAAATATAAAAATAACTCTGTTTATTTATCTCTTAACACTATTAAAAATACATGATTTTACATTAAAAGGTATTTTCTTTTGCAGGCTAAGAGGGCTACATAAGACACAATAACTATACCTAATGAATTTTAAAAATGTTGAAATAATTATGAAAATAATAACCCAAAGTACTGCATAAATCCAAAATACATTTACTGAAATAGTTATGATGTATCTATACAATTTTGCAAGATTGTATTTTGTAAGATTTTATAATATCAGTTTTGTAAAATTCTTTTTCATTTTCTTTTCCAAACTTCTGCCACTCTGTATCTTATATATTTTCAAACATTCAAAACTTCCTTTCTCACCTCAAGAAACCCTACTTATCCCCCAAATTCTGAGACCTTTGAGAGTTTTCTGAGAGCAAACAGAATGTATAGGACCTCTTGCTTCATGACTTAGCATAACTTCTCTTACTGAAATGAGGAAGAAATGTCTAATTGGAAAGTAGCATACAGCAAATCTGAAGTGCCTTTACTTACCCACTGTTAACAAAAAGAAATTAAATATACTCATGTTTCTCATTTTACTTTTATGATAGAAAATAACATAAAATCCTGTGTATATTAGGTGTAATATTTTACTTGGAAGGAAGATGAAATATATTAGGACATGATAGAAAAACATATCAACTATTTGGGCATTTTAGTGAAGTAGAAAATCTTAGAAGGATATAGATGGATAGATAGATAGATAGATAGATAGATAGATAGATAGATAGATAGATAGGTAGATAGGTAGATAGATAGATATAGACAAAGATATATCCACATACTTAAGGCAGATAAATATAAATGTCCATCAACTTGACCCAATGTGGTACAGATACTCTGAAACATAATGAACAATGAATGCAGGTATAATTATTAAATAGGGGCTAATATTCTGACGTATGTGAATGAAAACAGAAAAGGCAGTTCACTAGATAGCTGTCTCCAATAACCAAAGTGACAGACCTTTAAAGATCAGTACAGAATATGCAAGGAAGAAGTCCAGCACATTCCACTTCTGATGTCACTATTTGCCTTCTCATTATCAATTAATTAACAGTACCCTGAAATACGTATGTGACTTTTACTCCATATTTTGTATTTAATTCTATCTCAGGCAGCATAATCTTACATGGTAGTTTGTAGATTTCTATCAGGTGGAAATTAACAGTCCCAAGATTATGGTTTTATTGACATGTAAGATATCAACGAGAATTAAAGTTTAATTCCTCATATCCTCACCTTTTTCTCCTACTCCTAATCCTGACCCACACCTGCTATTCTTTAGTTTTAGGCACACAGCTTACAAGGACTTTGGGAATAAGCTTTACTATGAGAGTAATCTCCTCGTTAATTGTTTATAAATCTTTCAGATTCTTAGAAATAGTCCCAATTGCTGCCCACACCTCTCATTTGAGTTTTACTTAGGTTCTTGTTCAGGTTTGATATTATGGTCTGAACATGTGACGGTCTCCATGGAGATGATGTAGCACTGGGATTTTCTTTGTTGAAGGACATTCATTTCCTGGTTATTTTGGTGTCTATTGTGTTCATGTTCTTTGCTACTTGGGAATTAAATGCAATGTAGAGAACATTCTGTGCCTTCTAGAAAGGCGAGACCCAGCTTGAGGTCAGTGTCATCAATGCTTTTGCCATGAGTTAACTTATTTGTTTTATTTCTTGTGTTAGAAATTGCTATCAGGGCCTTGGACAAGGCAAACTTGTGCTCAACCACTGAGCTAGACTTCCAGCACATTCTGTATTTCTTTTTAATATGTGTCTAATGGAGAAATAAATCTACAAATGCTGTTTATATAACAGCATTGTGCATTTGGGATAGGAAAATAGATGTAACTCCTATTTTAAGTTTAAGATACATTCTTTGAAGCATGTCAATAAATTACATTATAATCTTTATATAGACATGCTGTTTTTGTTTATTTATGGACAGTAGTAAATCAAAATTTAGAGAGTTCAAGGATGATCAGATAAATAAATGCATCTTTAAAAAAAAAATTAACTTTGAACCTCTAAATATGCCAGTATTTTAAGGATTAATAGAGGCAGAGGACAGGCATTGTGGGTAAAAGCAGTCGCCAATAAGAATGATAGCCTGAAGAACCTTAGAACCCGCATGAGAGAAGGAAATATCCAACTCACACAAGGTACCTCTGATCTCTACATGGTGGTAGAAATTACATGTACAAGTAAGTCAGAGGGAGTTTGAGTTTATAATAAAGAAACTCATGCAATAACCCAGTAACCTGTTCCATTTTTCCATCAATCCAAGAATTAATTAATGAAGTTTGTGTTGCCATATATTGTAATCACAGAATCAAACTTTTTATGAAATATTGTGAAAATTAAGGTTTTAGACTTTTTATATTTTAATTTAAAAGTTTAAAACATAAACTACAAATAAATATTCTTTGGCTGCTTCTTTTTGCATTGGAATCCCTTGCTTCCTTCATTTGTCTTGTTGCTCTAGCAAAGACTTCAAGTCAAAATAGATCCAGTTTTCTAATGCATTCACCTGTTAATGTGTTTTATTGTGAAAATAAGAGCATTAACATTGAGAGTTATTGAGGAGAAGTATTTATTAATTTCTGTTACTTTGCTATTGTTGTTTCGCTGTGTGTGCAGGGGTGTTTTGCCTGCATTTACATCTATGTACCACTTAATTATCCTTTAGAGGCATTGAATCCTCTGGATCTGTAGTAAGATGTTACATAACTACCATGTAGATGCTGGAAATGGAACCTGGATCTTCTAGAGGAGCAGCTAATGCTCTTAGTCATTAAGTCATTGTTCAGCCCTGAAATTGTTTGACTTTTATTAACAAGCTTTTATTAAAAGCTTTGCCCAAGTAGCTGAGTTTTCAATCTCTGTCAGAACAATTGAACAATTTGTTGTTTTCTTTTTAATTTATCATTTCTTTGAGTTTGAAATTGTGAAGAAACTGCATTTTCATTCCATAACAGAAGGAGCCGAGGTGTGAAACAATTACATGCCCTGCTTTGTGTGTATTTTAGACAACATTTTGCCACGCTGACTTTTCTTCTACTTGGACAGACCTGTTTTGCTTAATAACCAAATGTTCTCTTTCAATCTTTAGTATGCTGTCACCTACCAAATCAGACTGAATTGAGTGGAGGAATATTGGATGTCTTAATAGCTAAAATTTATGTTTCTCAAAATATTTCTGGGAAATCAGAGAGTCTTTTTACTTTTTCATAAAATGACCTTGAAAAATTTAGTTTCATATGATAATCTTTCCATTTCTTATCTAGCATCATGTTAGTGCAAACACGTGAAAATACTTGATTTTATGCAAGTAGCTTTTGAATAGTGTGAACATTGTAGTAATCATACAGTTTTCAGAATACAATGGAAAGCTCACAAGATTTTCCAGAGTTTTCTGTATTTACTGTGTTCTCAGAGATGATACTGATACAAGTCTTAGAAAATCCATTGTGCCATGTATGGCACTTCATATCTGTAACTCCAACATTCTAGAGCCAGAAGAAGGGAGGTTGTGGTGAATTTGAGGACAGCCTGATCAACATAGTGAATTCAAGGAGACCCTGTCTCGAAAACAAACAAACACCTAATCATTCATTCGGTACAAATAAAAACCATCCATTCTTTTATTTGATTGACTCTGAAGCACATCAACCATAGTCATTCAATATCATCTGCAAATATTCTGTTTTTAACTTATGTTTGGCTGAAGGTTCTCTTACGGAGAGATTTTTGCCTGATACAAACAAAGCTATGCTTACAATATTGTAGACCTCAACATAGCAAGGATTTGAACTATGGAAATTGAAAGGATCACACATATAGTCCTATATTTTAGAATCCAAAGTTAATGTCATTTAAATAACTGTTATGATGTACCAGCAAACTGAGGCTGTAAAAATAGAAGCAGAGAACTTCTTTAAAAACAGACAGCTGACCTGTATGAATCAGGGAAAAAAAAGTCTCACTGGTCTCACTGAACTAATTAAGGAAATTAAATTGTGGTTATTTGCAATAACAGTGATTTAATTTTCTTGTTCTGTTTTCTGTTGTTTGTTCTCTCCTTTATTTATGTCTAATTCTCAATTTACCAGTCTCATTTATACCTTATAATTCAGAAGCAAACAATCCAATCAAATAATTCTTCTTAATAAATAAAATATAATTATGTGCAAACACTGCTTCCTTTTACTAAACAATGATTAGGAAAATTGATCATGAGCAGGAAGATATCTATGAGCATTTCAGCTATGTGAACCAAAGATTCTGGGTTCTCAGATCTGCTCTACCTTACCTAGTTTCCTAGTATGGTCTACTGTCCCACAAAGCTTAATATTCATTTTTTATTGTATTGAAAGCAGTATCTAGAGAATAATGAGACATAAAGACACCCAATACATCTAAGATTTTCATGCTATGGTACCATGAAATGCTGACAGCACACAGTCTCTCAGATATACTTGAAGTATAAACTCACTTGCAATGAGCAGAAGTGACATGACTCATCACAACTGCTTGCTAAATTATGTTGACTGGATCTGAAGTATACTAATGCAAATTTGTTACAGTATGTCAAAGGCATTAGTATGACCTACATAATTAAACCATTTCTAAAAATATTTTTTGGAAATACTTTTTAGATTTATGATTTCTTTTTTTATTGGATATTTTCTTTATTTACATTTCAAATGTTTCCCCCTTTCTAGATCTCCCTTTCAGAAACCCCCTATGCCATCCCCCCACTCCTGCCTGCCTCTATGAAGGTGCTCCCCCACCTACCCACTCCTATCTTCAGGTCCTGGCATTCCCCTACATTGGGGAGCACCGAACACTCTGAAGGCCAAGGGCCTCTGCTCCCACTGATGTCCAACAAGACTATCCTCTGCCATATATGATGCCAGTGCCATGGGTCTCTCCATGTGTATTCTTTGGTTGGTGGCCTAGTCCCCAGGAGCTCTGGGGTATGGGATCTGACCTGTTGACACTATTGCTTCCTCTGTGGGGCTGCAATTCCTCTCAGTTTCTTCAGTCCTTTCTCCAACACCTCCATCAGGACCCAGTCCAATGGTTGGCTGTGAGCATCCACCTCTGCATTTGTCAAGCTCTGGCAGAACCTCTCAGGAGACAGCCATATCAAGCTTCCATCAGCAAGCACTTCCTGGGTATCTACAATAGCATCCAGGTTTGGTGTCTGTATATGGGATAGATTCTCAGGTGGAGCAGTCTCTGGATGGTCTTTCTTTCAGTCTCTGCTCCACACTGTCTCCATATTTTCTCCTGTGAGTAATTTGTTCACTCTTCTAAGAAGCACTGAAGCATCCATGTTTTAGTCTTCTTTCTTTTTAGGCTACATATGGTCTGTGAATTGAATCTTGGGTATTCTGAACTTTTGGGCTAACATCCACTTATCAGTGAGTTCATACCACATGTGTTCTTTTGTGACTGAGTTACCTCACTCAAGATGATATTTTCAAGTTTCATCCACTTACCTAAGAATTTCATGAAGTCATTGTTTTTAATAGCTGAGTAGTATTCCATTGTGTAAATGTACCACATTTTCCGTATCCATTCCTTTGTTAAGGAACACTTAGGTTGTTTCCTAGTTGTAAGGCAAAGGACACTGTCAATATAAAAAAATGGCAACCAACAGATTGGGAAAAGATCTTTACCAATCTCATATCCGATAGAGGGTTAATATCCGATATGATTTCTTATTTAGGGGTTTACAGAATAAAGCTATTATGGCCTAAGATTATTTCAGATATGCTGACCTGATTGCTAGGTAGATAAAACTACCTATGATGCCATGGTGGTTTGGTTATGCAGGGAGCCATACTATTAAGAGGTGTGGCCTTGTTGGAGGAAATGTGTCACTCTGGGTGCAGACTGAGAGAACTTCCTCCTAGCTGCCTGAAAAAAGTCTGCTCCTGGTTTCCTTTGGATGAAGATATAGAACTCAGAGTTCCTCCAGCACCATGCCTGTCTGGACACTGAAGTACTTCCTGCCATCATGATAATGGACTGAACCTTGGAACTTGTAAGGCAGCTCCAATTAAATGTTGTCCTTGATTCAAGTTGCCTTGGTCATGGTCATGGTCATGGAAACCTTAACTAAGACAGAAGTTGGAATCAGTAAAGGGGTATTACTGTGCTAGGCCTGACCATGCTTTTGTTTGGAGGAAGGTGGATTTTGGGACTTTATAAAGTAGCTGAATACTTTAAGTGGGTCTTAATGGGCCATACTAGTAGAAGTATGGAAATTAAATGGAGATGAATCCTGTGTTCAAGGAGATAAAGATACTAAAAGATCAGTGATTTCAGGGCAAGGTCCCACCCAGCTAAGCTTATTTTTATGTTTACAGTTAAACAAGGAATAGATTAGACTTTTAATCTGGAATGAAATACAGTATTGGAATGGAGGGCACACTTGTGAACTAGATCTTTAAGCTGGGAGAAACAGGCTTTTGATCTTAATCTTGAGAAAAAATGACCATGAAAAGCTTAGGACCAGGCATGGTAGTGACACTCGTTTAATCCCAGGATACAAAGACAAACAGATCTCTGAGTTCAAGGCCAGCCTGGGACAGATCAAATTTTAGGTGAAAAATAGCTTAAGTACAGACTTGATGGAACATTCCTTTAACATCAGCACTCAAAAGACAGAGCCGTGCTGATGTCTGAATTCAAGGTCAATCCACAGAGCAAGTTCCAGGACAGCCAAGCTTAGGCAGTGAGAGAGCTGAAAAACAAAAAGCTGTTAATAGAACAAGAGGGGATATATTCCATCCCAGCAAGCAGCAGGACTCAGCAGCTGAAGCCATGTAACTTTGATTTTAGACTAAAAAAATGGAAGGGGTTACTGGGACAATTGACACTGGTTGTCTGGAGCTAAGAAATTATGGTGATTAAGGAGAGATCAGCATCACTGAGGTGAAATCTGGGAAGTGTTTTCTGAGAGCACAAAGAAGCCATGCTACAGAGATAGCCAAGATTGTACCTTGTGCTGCAGCTGGTCTAGGTAATATGCAATAATCACCCAGGTGGTACTGATCTTGAAGATATGAAGGGTTGATGGAGAACAGCTGAGGCTTGGCATTGTGAGAGGCTAGGAAAGGCTGCTGATAAAGGTGGAGCCTCAGTTGTAGCTGGGAGTCTAGGACTGAAAGGGTCATCCAAAGATGTTGAGGCTTGGTAATATGAAGAGAGCCTATGAGAGACTATTGGTGAAGCCTAGTTGAATCAGAAGATCCCAGCACATTGGATGCCAATACCATGGGATGATCACTAAGAACAGCAGCAGCAATAGAGAGAATGCTACAGAGGCCAGAACAAGAGAAGTGACCCAAGCCATTTTAAAAATGTAAGATCATGCCGGGCGGTGGTGGTGCACGCCTTTAATCCCAGCACTTGGGAGGGAGAGGCAGGTGGATTTCTGAGTTTGAGGACAGCCTGGTCTACAGAGTGAGTTCCAGGACAGCCAAGGCTACACAGAGAAACCCTGTCTCGAAAAAACAAACAAACAAAAAAATGTAAGATCATGTATGGACCCCAGATATCAGAACAAGAAACTGTAAAATTGAAGTGGCATTGGCAATCCCAAGATGTTATAGATGCCAGAGCCAAGGGATACCTGTTGAGGAAAGCTCCTAACAGGGAGAGGAACCAGCCCAGGAGAAAGAAATTTCAACAAAGATGAAAGGAGTTGAAGATCTGAAGAGTATTTTAACATCAGAGGTGGAGATGCAGAGTATGGAAGTTGCCCAGCAAATTTTTGGTCTTGTTTGGTCCTGTATTTCCTCACAATGACATTTTGGAACAGTAATGTATATCCTCTGGTGTTTAAGGTATGTGATCTGCTTTTCAATTTTGACTTTACAGGTAATTAAAGTTAAGTAGTTAAATGAATCTCAGAAAACATTTTGAACTTTGGATTTTTAACATTGCTGAGACTGTTATAGACTATGGGACTTTTGAAGATGGACTAAATGTAATTTTTTTATTATGCTATGGCTAGGCTTGGCCCCCCGTAGACTCATGTGTTTGAACAAGCCTTTTTGTGGTGGTTTGAATAAGCTTGGTTCAAAGAATTGTCACGATTAGCAAGTGTGGCCTTGTTGGAGTAGGTCTGGTCTAGTTGCATAAAGTGTTACTCTGGGTTTGAGCTTTGAGACTCTCCTTCTAGCTGCATGAAAACAGTCTGCTCTTGGCTTCCTTCAGATGAAGATGTAGAACTCCAACAGCACCATGCCTGCCATGTTTTCTGTCGTGATGATAATGAACTGAACCTCTGAACCTGTAAGATAGCCCCGATTAAAAGTTTTCCTTATTAAGAGTTGCCTTAGTCATGGTGTCTTTTCACAGTAATGGAAACTCTAAGACAGATGGTTAGTGTCCATTGTCAATTTGGCTGATTCTAGAATCAGCTACGAGATGGGCTTTCATTGATTTCTCTATGGGGGGCTTATTTTGATTATGTTAATTGGTGTTTAAAGATATTAATTATGAGAGGTCTACTGTATGACAGGATATCCAGGAAGGTATAATGGGGAAAGGGAAATAAGTATCAGCATTTATGCCTTCTTTCTTATCTGTTCCTGATTATTGATATGATATGACGAGCTGCTTCAAACTCCTGCTACCTCATTTTCCCTATCAGGGTGTATTGTTCCTAGAACAGTGAGCTACAACAATTCTCTTCTACTGTAATTGATTATATCAGTGTATTAGATCATAGCAAGGATGATAGAACCTAAAATAGCACCTTTATTAAATACTGTTAGAAATAGCAAAAGTAAGTATCCAATATGTTTTATTTATGTCATATATGAAAATTGGCATAATCACTTGGACATTCATAACTTTCCTCCTGGCAGGTCACTATCATGGACATTTTATAGTACAAAGTTTGGAAAGAAGGTTAGACACAAATAAGCCAATAAGTAGCCCAAATGACTTCTGTAAAAGACAACCAATAGCAGATGTCTTCAATCACCTCCAGAGAAATCACCTATCTCTCACTTCACCTCTTTTACAGCTTTCTATTTGTTGAAAACTGAACTGTAGATATATCCTTTCTTGTTTAAGCTTGACTCCATTTACTGACCTAGCTTCAATTAACCTAAACAGGTAATATACTGTGTCTTTATTATAATTTCTCTGGAGGTCTGTCAGATATTTTGCACATAAAATTTCAAAAAAACTAAAGGAACCTCACATGACTTATCTAACTGATTTCTAGTCATGAATGCTGGTGTGTGTGTGTGCATGCATGTGACTGTGTTTTTGTGTATGCATATGTGTGTGTGTATACATAGTTTCATATTATAGGATAACTTTTTCATGACAATTAACTTGTCACAGTTTTAATGCAATGATATTTTATATTACAATAAATGTTTAGTTTGTATATTAGACTATGCACTCTAAATTCTATTGTTAAGAATTTTTATGACATTGTTTTACTGAAAGCAAATATAGAAACTCAGGAAAGTACATCAGAAAGCATATTTTAACTAAAATTAAATTTCAAATTATGCAAAAAGAAATGCATAAAAGATATCTAATAAGAGATAGATTTAATTTGAAAATTAACTCAAAAATCATTTGATTTTGTTCAATTATTTGTCATGAAATAGGCAAAGAAAAATAAAAGAAGTTGTATAATTACTTCAATGCAGCCAACAGAAAATCTTAGACATTTTAGGTAAAAAAAATAACAAAGCTACAGGATCATAATGACATAGTATTAATATTTTTCTACTATGTTTTATTCTTCCATCTGAGAAAATTATTTATTTAGCAATGATTTTCCTTTTATTAATTTTTACAGTATTTTAATTAGTATTTTGAGAATCTGATACAATGTAGTTTTTCTAAATCATATTCTAAAGCCTTATTAATTTATTTCATAACAAATAACTCAAATTGATCCTTCTTTAAGTACAATATTGAATAGGTAGTGAGAGAGTGAGCAGCCTTGCCTAGTCCCTGACTTTAGTGGGATTGCTTCAAGTTTCTCTCCATTTAGTGTGATGTTGGCTACTGGTTTAATGTATATTGCTTTTACTATGTTTAGGTATGGGCCTTGAATTTCTGATTTTTCCAAGACTTTTATTGAGAAGGTGTGTTGGATTTTGTCAAATATTTTCTCAGCATTTAATGAGATGATCATATGTTTTTTTTCTTGAGTTTGTTTATATAGTAAATTATGTTGATGGATTTCAATATATTGAACCATCCCTGCATCCCTGGGATGAAGCTTAATTGATCATAATGGATGATCATTTTGATATGTTCTTGGATTCGATTTGCAAGAATTTTCTTGAGTATTTTTGCATCGAAATTCATAAGGGAAATTGTTCTGAAGCTTTCTTTCATTGTTAGGTCTTTGTGTGGTTTAGGTATCAGTAATTGTGGCTTCATAAAACAAATTGGGTAGAGTACCTTCTGTTTCTATTTTGTGGAATAGTTTGAGTAGTATTGGTATTAAGTCTTCTTTGAAGGTCTGATAAAACTCTACACTAAACCCATCTATCTGGTCCTGGACTTTTTTTTGGTTGGGACACTATTAATTAAGGCCCATACCTAAACAAAGTAAAAGCAAAATATAGCAAACCAGTAGCCAACATTACATTAAATGGAGAGAAACTTCAAGCAATCCCACTAAAATCAGGAACTAGACAAGGCTGTCCACTCTCTCCCTACCTATTCAATATTGTACTTGAAGGCCTAGCAATTAGACAACAAAAGGAGATGAAAGAGATACAAATTGTAAAGGAAGAAGTCAAATTATCACTATTTGCTGATGATATGATAGTATGCTTAAGTGACCCCAAAAATTACACCAGAGAACTCCTAAGCCTGATAAAGAATTTCAGCAAAGTAGCTGGATATAAAATTAACTCAAGCAAATCAGTGGCCTTCCTCTACACAAAGGATAAACGGGCTGAGAAAGAAATTAGAGAAACAACACCCTTCACAATAGTCACAAATATTATAAGATATCTTGATTTGACTCCAGCTAAGAGACTAAAAGGTCTGTATGACAATAACTTCAATTCTCTGAAGTAGGAAATCAAAGAAGATCTCAGAAGATGGAAATATCTTCCATGCACATTGATTAATATAGTAAAAATGGGCATCTTGCCGAAAGCAAACTATGGGTTCAAAGCAATCTCCATCCAAGGTCCAACTCAATTCTCAACAGACTTGGAAAAGGCAATTTGCAAATTCATCTGGAATAACAAAAAAACCTAGGATAGCAAAACTATTCTCAACAATAAAAGAACCTCTGGTGGAATCACCATCCCTGACCTTAAGATTTACTACACAGCAATTGTGGAAAAAACTGCATAGTATTGGTACAGTGACAAGCAGGTGGATAAATGGAATAGAATTGAAGACCCAGAAATGAACCCACACACCTATGGTCACTAGGTCTTTGACAAAGGAGCTAAAACCATTCAGTGGGAAAAAAAGCCACAGCATTTTCAACAAATGGTGCTGGCCCAACTGGAGGTTAGCATGTAGAAGAATGCAATCCATCCATTCCTATCTCCTGTACAAAGCCCAAGTCCAAGTGGATCAAGGTCCTCCACATAAAACCAGAAACATTGAAACTAAAAAAAGAAAGTGGGGAAGAGCCTCAAGCACATGAGCACAGGGGAAATTTTTCTGAACAAAACACCAAGAGCTTATGCTCTAAGATCAAGAATAGAGAAATGGGACCTCATAAAATTACAAAGCTTCTATAAGGCAAAGGACACTGTCAATAGGACAAAACGGCAACCAACAGATTGGGAAAAAATCTTTACTAGACCTATATCCAACAGAAGGCTAATATCCAATATATACAAAGAACTCAAGAAGTTATATTCCAAAGAACCAAATAACCCTATTTAAAATTGGGGTACAGAGCTAAACAAAGAATTCTCATCTGAGGAATACTGAATAGCTGAGAAGCACTTAAAGAAATGTTCAACAACCTTAGTCATTAGAGAAATGCAGATCAAAACAAAACCTGAGATTCTACCTCATACCAGTCAGAATGGCTAAGATCAAAAACTCAGGTGACAGCAGATGCTGGCAAGGTTGTGGAGAAAGAGGAACACTCATTCATTGCTGGTGGGCTTGCAAGCTGGTACAACCATTCTGGAAATCAGTTTGATGGTTTCTCAGGAAATTGGGCAGTACTACCAGAGGACCCAGCTATACCACTCCTGGGCATATACCAAGAAGATGCTCCAACATGTAATAAGGACCCACATTCCACTATGTTCATAGCAGCCTTATTTATAATACCCAGAAACTGGAAACAACCCAGATGTCCCTCTACAGAGGAATGGACACAGAAAATGTGGTACATCTACACAATGGAGTATTATTCTGCTATTAAAAACAATGAATTTATGAAATCTTAGGGAAATGGATGTATCTGGAGAATATCATCCTGAGTGAAGTAACCCAATCACAAACGAATACACATGGTGTGCACTCACTGACAAGTGAATATTAGCTCAGAAGCTCAGAATACCCAAAATACAATCCATAAGCCATTAGAAACTCAAGTGGAAAGAAGATCAAAGTGTGGTTACTTTGATCCTTCTTAGAAGGGGGATTGAAATACCAATGGAAGGAATTGCAGTCAAACTATGAGCAGAGACTGAGGAAGGAAAATCAGAGATTGCCACACCTTGGAAACCTTCCCATATTCAATCACCAAACCCAGACACTACTGAGTATGCCAGCAAGTGCTGGCTGAGAGGAGCCTGATAAAGCTGTCTCCTGAGAGGCTCTGCCAGTGCCTGACTAATACAGGTATAAAGGCTCACAGCTATCCATTGGACTGAGCACAGGATCACCATTGAAGGAGCTAGAGGACCCAAAGACCCAAGGAGCTGAAGGATTTGCAGCCCCTTGGGACAAACAACAATATGAACTAACCAGTATTGCCAGAGCTCCCAGGGACTAAACCACCAACCAAAGAGTACACATGGTGGATTCATGGCTCCAACTGCATATGTAGCAGAGGATGACTTCATTGGTCATCAATGGGAGGAGAGGCCCTTGGCCATGTGAATGTTCTATGCCCCAGTGTAGTGGAATGCCAGGGCCAGGAAGCAGAAGAGGGTGGATTGGTGAGCAGGGGAAGAGGGGAGGGTACAGGGTTTTCTTGTTGTTCTTGTTCTTGTTCTTGTTCTTGTTCTTGTTCTTCTTCTTCTTCTTCTTCTTCTTCTTCTTCTTCTTCTTCTTCTTCTTCTTTTGCAGGGGAAACTGGGAAAGGAGATATCACTTGAGATGTAAATAAAGAAAATATCTAATAAAAAGAGAGAATGGATAAATATATACACACACACAAAAGAAAATATCTAATAAAAACAATTTAAAAAATTGATCCTTCTCACCTGTTTTAAACTAGTGTTTTTAAGGATGAAATGTGTGTATGTATATATTAAAAGCTAAAAGTCATTTAAATAAATTATCTTTGTGGAAATTTAACATCACTATTCTCAGAGTCAATCCTGTTTGGTTGATGCAAACCATGGCCACTAATGCAAACAAACTATTACTAAATATTATCTACATTTTTACTGAAATGAATCACTAGATTATCATTTGATAGCATGCATCCATAAAAACTTAAATTTAAACAGTAAAGTCATTGATTTATAAATGTGATTATATAATTATAATAACTTGCTTATTCCCTGGGAAAAGTGATTTCATATACGAAAAACTAGGTTAACATGGAGACATTTAGAAATATGCCACCAGTCTCTTCCAGAGTCCCAGGATTTATGTGAGAACACCCTATGCAATGCTTCTGGACTTATCCATGAACAAGTAGAATGGTTTAATAATGGCTGAGGAAGATTCATGTGTCTTTTTCAAGGTGCTGAAGGCTCTCTGCTCAGTCTCTGTCCATTTCAAAGTCTGTATAACCTCAGTATTGGCATATAGGGGCTTGGCAATATCAGCAAATCACATTCTCCATAGCTGGCAGTTATTCAACTACCCCAGGTGATTTCTGTATTTTTTTAATACTGTGGGAGAGGGAATTTGAAGGATACCTGAAATAATAAATGTGAGGAAATGTCTGATTGCCTTCTTTGTAGCCATAGCCTAGGTATATGACCTAAAGTATACACAGCTGAGCCTGCTCAGCTGAGATTCTGTACCCTAGGATGTGGATGGTTGCACAAAGGCTTTCTGTTGCCTGTCTACATTCATCCTGATGGTTGAATCTATGAGGAAGTTAACTACATACTGAAACAAGTTTTTTTTGTGAATACTTTACCTAAATTCCAACAGTTCTGCACTTAGGAACCCACATCTCCTTCTCCTGGTCTATTTCTTCCATTTCCTCTCTTGTATGTTTCCCCAAGGTCAGTAATCACCACATGGAAGCATTTCCTTCTTTCCTCTTTAGCTGTATCTCAGCTTTAAACTTTTGTAGCAATTTCCAAAAGTTAAAACCTATTCATCATTCAAGTCCTTCTAATTGGAGATGTTTTCTTCTATTATTTTCTTTCAGATACTAGCCAGAGCCTGTTTGATTTTTTTCAAATATACATATATTTTTCAATATATATATATTATTGATTCTTTGAGAATTTCACATCATGCATCTTGTTATACACATTTCTAGTTCTTCAATGTCTACTCATTAACCTTGTGAGTACCTTCAAAAGATACAAAAATAAAAAGTCCAATTTCTATTATCTATATACACACTAAAGTATGGTCGAACTCACAATGGTCTGTCCCTTAAATAAAAATGAGTTCTTTCCCTCCTTAACATCCCAGTCCCAGAAGCCATCAATTGTGAAGAACTAAAGTCAGCACCTATATTATATTTTTAAAGAATTCTGTTTAATTGCTTCCTCTTTAAACTGCTACGATCTGTTTTGGGATAAGTGGGGGATGGAATGGTATGGGTAGGGGCTGTCACAGAAGCCATTCATGTCCCTGTTTCTCAATAGTGCATCTCTAATCATTGATATTACTGCAAAAATTGTTTCCATGCTCTTTACATTCAACAGGACCACAGGTTGTGGGTTTTCACATGGTTTCTGGTGGCAACATATGGCCCTAAGCTAAGGTGGCTTCTCAGAGCCAGACAAGACCTTAGACAAAGCCCATACTCTGGACATCACTTTGAACCTAGGTAGCAGTGCAGGCTATTCACATCAGTATGGCCCCTGGTGGCAGCATGGCCTGTGGACATCAACACAACTTTAGTTTGTAGCACAGATGCTAGATATCTGAGTGGTCTTTGGTGGTAACACAGGCCATACACATCAATACAGACCCTGGCCACAAAAGCTTAACTAGTCCAGATATGGTGTTCAGTAGTAGCATGTTCCATGGAAATCAACATGGCTTCAGGTGTCCACAAAAACCATAAACATCTACATGGGTTTTGATGGTAACATGAGCCATGGGCATCAACAGAGACACTAGTTGTAGTGGGACTTTGGACCAAAACATGGTCCTCAGCACAAGCATGGACCCAGAAATCACCATGGTCTCAGGTGGCAGTGTAGGTCACCTATGTAAATAAGTGTGCTGGCAATAGCATAGCCCACTGACATCAACATGATGTCAGGTGGCAGCCCAAATCATGGACACCTACATGGCCTTTGGTGGTAACATAGGCCTTGCATATCAACACAAACCTTGTTGTAATAGGACCTCAACCCCTGACATGGCCCCAGGTGACAGCAGTGATTTTGAAATTACCATGGCCCCAGAAGGCAGCAAAGGGCACTAATGTCAGCTTGGTCCTCACCACAGTAGTCTAGGCATGTCTCTAGTTCTGCCTCCCTCCATACCACTCTGGCCACTTTTGTCGCCTTCCTTCCTTTCTTTCTTTCTTTCTTCCTTTCTTTCTTCCTTCCTTCCTTCCTTTCTTTCTTTCTTTCTTTCTTTTTTGTTCTTTCTCTCCTTCTTTCCTTCCTTCTTTCTTCCTTCCTTTCTTTCTTCTTTCCTTTCTTTCTTTCTTTTTCTTTCTTTCTTCCTTCCTTCCTTCCTTCCTTCCTTTCTTCCTTTCTTTCTTCCTTCCTTTCTTTCTTTCTTTCTTTCTTTCTTTCTTTCTTCCTTCCTTTCTTTCTTTCTTTCTTTTTCGTTCTTTCTCTCCTTTCCTTCCTTCTTTCTTCCTTTCTTTCTTCTTTCCTTTCTTTTTTCTTTCTTTCTTTCTTTCTTTCTTTCTCTCTTTCTTTCTCTTTCTTTACTTCAAGATCGAAGTTTTTGTTTTTCTATTTGTTTGTTTGGTTCTTTTGTTTTGTTTTGTTTTGTTTTGCAGAAGTCACAGCTCCCTTTTGCCTGGTATCAGCTTGTCCACCATTTGGCTGATCCTCATGCCAAGCTCAAATAACATGGCTTTCTTCCTCTTCTATCCCACTTTTCCTGGCAGATTCCATGACATACAGCTTGCCTGCCATTAGAGTTTTCTTTAGAACTCTGATTTTCTACAAGCTTCCTTTGGCATCTTCTCTTAAATAATTTTATTGATGAGACTAAGAACTCCAAGAGGGGACCTTGATGTTCCTGATAGTAGAACAATTGATAATAAATTTATAATTATAATAAGTAGATTTAAATATTTTAGAAATAATTCAGTTTAAAAAATAGCAATATACATGTACTTTGCCAAATTTAACTTTTATTTTTATTGTTATGTGATGAAAATTCAAATTCTCTAATAATTATAATGCTGAATTTTTGTTATAATTATATTGTGCTAAATATGAGTATGTTACCTTATGTTTGCATAAAAAGTAATATGCTAAGAAAATATAATGAGCTGCTTTATACTTTAAAGAAAGCAGAGAGAACCTCCAAAAGAAATTTGTCTAATTTTCAGATAACCAAATATTTTCTTTCAAAGAAAACCCAAACTACTATTTTCAACTCTTAAAGTGTTTAACTCTAATTAATTAACAGTGTTGAATATTTCCAACATATATGATTTGAAAAGTTATAGCCAAAAGCTATGGTCCCATGTTAATTTCATTCATAATAGGTTTATGTTGTCTCCCCCCAATGCTGCCCAAATGTCGCTGTGGAATTTTGAAAGTGAAAGTGAACTGACAGACCCTGGCTGAAGCCTGCCACCTGTGGTTCAAGACAATAGCCCACAAACACTGCAGCTCCTCCTGAAATCAAAAGAAGGACTTACAACTAACTTCTGCTAAGACTCCTGTTTGAAGTCTCTGCTCACTGTAAACAGACTGTTTAATGTGATGCTGGATATTGTGGTTTCACTTTGCTGCCTAAATATAAAAATCCATTTCACCCCAAGTAAAACATGCTTTAATACATTTACTTAGCGTCTCTCTGTCTTTTGTTCTTGACCCATTTATTCCCACAGGTCTGGTCCAACCTCCAGTTTGAAGTTGCCCGTGACCCGAGCAGATCCGCTGGCCAGACTCTACAAGTTTGTGATAATTTTAGTCATCACTTGAAACAATCTAGAATCTTCTCAGAAGAGAAGATCAGTTTGGGGGACTGTCTGCATTCTGTTAGTCATATCTATGAAAGACTTTCTTAATTGAGTTAACTGAAGTGGTAAGACCAACCAAGAATGCAGATGGCACCATTTGGGAAGTTGAGAGCTATATTAAAATCAAGAGAGTCATATGTACACTAGCCAACACTCAATCATTCTCTCTTTTCATTTTTCTGTGTTAGAGAACTAGCTGTTTCAAGTTCCTGACAGTTTCACTTCCTTCCTATGATAGACTATGGATTGGGATTGTGAACTAAATTCAATTATTTCTCCCCTAAGATATATTTTATCACAATAGCAAGAAAAGAAACTAGGAGAAATTAATGAGCTTTCTATATATCACATGGGTGCAACCTAGGTACCAAGAATATAAACAAATCACAAAACAAAACAGAATAAAACAAAACAAACAAACAACAACAACAACAAAACAAAGCACAAAGAAAATAACCATGAACTTTTGGGGAATATTTCAGATTCATACCACAATGCAAAATAAAGATTGAAATAATAAGAGCTGAAGAGGATTTTTACTTTTATAAAAATAAATTAATAATTCTATGTTATATAACCCTTTAATGCTTTTGCTTTCAATTATGTCAGAATAGTCAAGACATACTTCTGGCTATGGAGAGTTATCATATGGATAGATCAAAAAGTTTAAAAGTTTGAATAGCTGAGCTTTCAAACCATACTAAAGGATAAGAATTGTAATATTATTCAACATAAAATGAAACTTTTAGGTCAATTCTCTTGTCTCATTAGGGACACAAAACCAATGATGCAGAGGTTATTTGAATATGTGTGTAGGATGTGTATGTTTTTGCAAGCATGTGAGAGGTACCTGTACAGACCAGGAATTAATGTTGAGTATTTTTCTCTATTTCTTTACAACTCGTTTTATTTTTAAAGCCAGAGTCTAAACCTTTTGGATTAATTATACTGACTGACCAGTCATCTGCCCCTTATCTGGGTGTCTGAGTGGCTAGAACCAGTGTCATGCTTTCTAGATTTTCAAGTCTAAAACAGTGAGCTGAATAAGTAATATCTCTTTTTCTTCATAAAGAATCTGACATGTATTTCACTACCATGATGAAAATATAAATAAAGTATTAGTAATGAAAGAACAATTTTTAATATAAAGTCACTACATTAGAACCAAGACCTCAGGGAAGGAAATATTTACAATTATTTTAACAGATGTCTTCAGGAAATCCAATTAAATTGTTCTTAATTTAATTAAAATTACTTGTAAAACAAAAGGAGAAATTTTTCTAAATTGAAAGCTAATATGAGACTGGATTCCCTGATATTAAAACTAGAAGGTACTGTGAGTTAGGTTCCCTCGGTCTCTATTCAGAGTCTGTAGATAAAACAAACAGCAGCATAAAGCAATGTTGTACCAATGGGAATAAAATTTTACTTTTATGTAAATAATGTGTATAAATTATTTTGTCATGTCTATCATGTGTAATACTAATAAATTATGAAATAATTCCACTGTTTTAAATAAGGTTGTTAAACACTGAATACCTCATGTCCTTGGAGCATATGTGGCATACAACTTGAAGAGTAAGAACCAAAGGCAAGATATAAGATCAAAACACACAGATCAAGCACAGAGGAAAGGGAGATACAATTTACAGGATGCAGAGAGAAGGATGAGCATTTAAACGGAGGTAGGCAATAGGCTCTGTGAACTGGTTATTGAGATGGGGTGAAGCTGAGAAGAGTACAGAAGAGAATTTTTTTCTGGAAACATGCTTCTAGAACATACAGCATGTATTCATGAACTATTTAGCCATATAGATAATTTTATAGTATGGGAGAACATTTGTATGATGTTAGTGGTGTGTGTGTATAGTAAAGTATAATTAGAGAAAATTAAACAGGCTATACTAACATCTAAAAATAACTTGAGAGTAAGAAAGCAATACAAAAAAAAATTGAACAAAAGTCTTCCCAGTTTAATTTAACCTAAAATTAATTATTGTGTGTGTGCATGTGTGCATGCATATGTCTCTGTGTGTGTGAGCACACATGCCTTGTGAATGCAAGAAAGCATGTGGAAAATGGAGAGGAGGAGTTGGTAGGAGTTGTTTGAATCCTTCTGCAATGTGGGTTTCCAGAATTGCACTCATATTATCAGTCTTGGAGGCAAACACTATTATTTGCAGAGGCATTCTATCTCACTGACCCATCAATTGAAAAAAATTAACTGTGCTAGTTCTGTCAGTGACTCAACAATGTAATATTTGCAAGTTTATAAATATCTGAACACTGAATTTTTATGTAATGGGAAAGTAGGATAATATATTTTCTGAGGCTAGCTACAGAAGGTAAAGAGGTCTCAAAGGACTGAAATCTCATGAGCTAAATTATCAAGTTATATAAAGTAGTTGATACTGAATATCTACTATTAGAATGAAAATAAATAACTATAGTCATTTCTTTGATAAATATGCAGTTAGATACTTAGAAATATTATTGTTTTGAATTGAGGAATATGGGGTTTATTAGAAATATAGTCATTCATGATGGAAAAGAAAGGGAATCATAGTTACATTCTTTAAAGTACTATTGAAGTAAATATAATAATCTAGAGTTATTTATGTTACTCTATATGAGTATGTGGGTTTATCTGTACATTTGGATGTGTGCCATATGTATGCCTGCTGACTACAGAGGTCAGAAGAGCAAATCAGACCCTTTGGCCTGGAATCTTGCAATATTGTGAGCTGCCATTTGAGTGACAGGAATATAATGAGAGTCCTCTAGAAGAACCTCCAGTGCCATAAGCTACACTGGACATTTAAAAACAAAGTAAGAGTACTGCTTATGAATACACATTCTGCTTTCAAAAAGCCAATACTTCAACTGGGCACCTTCCTAACTGCATAACTGAGTATTTAAATCACCTTCCACTTGTTTCATGTTTCTCTTAAATACTTAGGAGAAAAGTGAAAAGTTAAGGGAATCAATACATTTAAGGTTTCTGATTTATATACATGCATTATTCATGCATTATTTGGAGAGGTTAGGCATTATGGTTTTTCAAAGTAGTATAGGATACAAAACAAGCAAAGCTTTTCATCATGCGATGATAAACCTTAAGAAAGACATAATCTTTTATGCTCTTTTATTTATAAATTTATGTATTTAAAGAGATAAAACTTCTTACATCAACTCCCACCAGAGAAACAGGTAGGCCTACTGCAGATATTTCCCTGTCCCTCTGCTTCTTCAGATACAATCTCCCTGTTTCATCCTCAACTCTGCAACAGAACCACCTGCTACAGCCTCTTTCTCCCAACCTCTCCTCTCCATTGGATCCCACAAATCTTCTCTTTCTGATAGCTTCCTTTCCCTCATTTGTTACTTTGTCCAAACCCCAACCCACTCAGAGCCCACCCCCCAGTATATCCTCATTCCTGAGTATTAGCTTCCAATACACAAAAACACATTTTAAATAGGACCCAAAGGACCACAACTCTTTGGACTATAGAAAAATTTCTTAGGAAGCAATGCACAGTCACCATACTCTCAGAAGAACTCGGGAAGAAACAGAAACCAAGGAATAAAACAGACTCTACAAAGACAAGACCAGATACCAGACCCTAGAGTTTACAATCTTCCCAGTCCTAGAGGATTAAGACATATGACATCATAGAAACAAAGTCAATTACAACCAGGGCTATATGTCTCCAGTGGGGCGCAGACACCTGACCTTCAATATTGCAAAATATATGAAGCACAAATGGATCTTAATAGCACAAAATAGCCTTCAAAAATATGATAGAGGTCCTTTATGAAAAAAATTAATAAGTTCCATAAAGAAATCTATAAAAACACACACAAAATAAACAAGAAAACCAAAACAAATAAACAAAACATGAGTGGAAGAAATGAATAAACCAGTTCTTGAAAGTTGCAATAAAATCCACAAAGAAAACCGAAACTGAGGGTAATCTAGAAATGATCAATTTAGGAACTTGAAAAGGAACCTCAGAAGTAAGCCCTACTAACAGAAGATAAGAAGTAGAAAGAGAATCCTAGGCATTGAATATACTATAATGGAAATGGATGAGTAAATGCTTTCTAAAAATTCAGAAAAACAAAAACAATTGGAGAAAATAAAAAGTCCCTTAAAGAACTCTAGGAAAACACAAAACAATTGCAAAAAATAAATGTATCTTTTAAAGAAAGCCAACCAACAAACAAACAGTTAAAGGAAACCAGGGAAACTGTTTAAGACCTGAAAATGTAATTAGAAGCAATAAAAAAGCACAAACTGAAGAAATTCTGGAAATGAAAAATTTAGGAATGCAAAATCTGGAATAATAGAGTCAAGTTTCACAAACACAAACAAGTGCTGAAAGAAAGAATCTCAGGTATTGAAGATATAATAGAAGAAATGCATATGCCAGTTAAAGAATATTATGAAAAGATCAACCCTAAGGATAGTAGAAATGGAGGAAAGAGAAGAATACTGGCTGAAAGGCCCAGAAACATTTCCAACAAAACCACAGAAGAAAAATTTCCTAACCTAAAGGTCCTAGAAGCATACAGAACACCAAATAGACCAGACCAGAAAAGAAACTCCCCTTGCCACAAAATAATCAAAACACTGAGTACACAGAATAAAGAAAGAAGCGAGGTGGTACAGCCATTTTAATACCTAACAAAATAGATTTGAAACCAAAACTAAACAGAACAGATGGGGAAGAACAACATATAC
>NW_022196912.1:53321657-53359226 GCF_008632895.1 Mastomys coucha | reverse complement strand
AAAAAAAGAATTCTAGATGACATTTTAATTCTTCATTTTTATGCCCCAAACAATGGGTGCCTATGTTTTTAAAAGAAATACTGCTACAACTTAAATCATATATTGAGCACACACTGACTGGGGAAGACTTTGAAACCATACTCTCATCAACAGAAAGGCCATCCAGTCAGAAACTTATCAGAACAATCCTAGAGCTAACAGATATTATAAACTAAGGGACCCTACCAGATAATACAAAACATTTCACACAAACAAAAAATATATCTGCTTCACAGCAGCACATGACACATGAGTCGTTCTTCAAAATTGACCACATACTCAGACACAATCAAGTCAACAACAGATACAAGAAAATTGAAGGGTCAGTAAATTGAACAGAGGTGTGTAGCAATGGGGGAAGGGAAATGGGGTTAGCCACTAGAAAGTCCCAGATGCCAGAAAAGCAAGAGGCTCCCAGGACTGAACAGGGATGACATTAGCTAAAATATCCAACAAAGGGGGAAAAGAACCTGTAGAGACCATATCCAGACATGAGGCAAGGCCCCTGATAGAGGGACGGGGCCACCCACTCTTTACCAATTTTTAACCCGGAATTGCTCTTGTCTAAAGGAAACACAGAGACAAGGAGTGGAATAGAGAAGGACAGAGGGGCTGTCCAAGGACTGCCCTACCTTACAGTCCAGCCCATGTGCAGCCACCAAAGCCAAACACTTGCTGATGCCAGGGAGTGCTTGCTGACAGAAACCTGATTCTCCCGAGAATTCTCCCGAGAGGCTCTGTCAGAGCCTTATGGATGCAGATGTGGATGCTTGCAGCCAAACATTGAACTGAGCATGGAAACCCCAATGCAGGAGTTGGGGGAAGGACTGAAGGAGCTGAAAGGGTTTGCAACCCCATGGGAAGAGCAACAATATCAACCAACCAGACTCCCTAGCGCTCCCAGGGGCTAAGCTTCCAACCAAAGAATATACATGGAGGGACCCATGACTCTAGCTATATTTGTGGCAAAGGATGGCCTTTTCTGGCACCAATGGGAGGGGAAGCCATGGTTTCTGTGAGGGCTTGATGTCCCAGCATAGGGGAATGATAGGACAGTGGGGCAGGAGTGGGTGAGTGGGTAGAGAAGCACCTTCGTGGTGGCAGGGGGAGGGCGGGTGGAGTGGGGAGAGTGGGAGGAAAACTGGGAGGGGAGATAACATTTGAAGTGAAATATACAAAACAACCAATAAAAATTAAATAAATGAACAAAAAGAAAGTGAAACTAAAAAAGAAAGAACTACGTACATCCTATCACACCACCATAAATTAAAGCTGCATGTCAACAGCAGCATTTGAACTTACAAATTCATGGAACATGAACAACTCTGTAGTGAATAAAACAATGGACCAAGAGCATGCACTTTTTATCACTATTACTGTGTAATACAGCTTGATGTCAGGGATGGTGATTACCCAAAAAAGTTTTTTCATTGTTGAGAATTATCCTGGGTTTTTGTTATTCCAAATGAATTTGCTAATTGCTCTTTCTAATTCTATGAAGAATTGAGTTGGAATTTTGTCGGGGATTGCACTGAATCTATAGATTGCTTTCGGCAAGATGGCCATTTTTACTATATTAATCCTGCCAATCGCTGAGCATAGGAAATGTTTCCATCTTCTGAGATCTTCTTCTCTTTCTTTCTTCAGAGACTTGAAGGACTCATGCTTCTCTGTGTTCATATTAGCCTTATTTATAATAGCCAGAAGCTACAAAGAACCCAGATGTCCTTCAACAGAGGAATAGATACACAAAATGTGGTACATTAACATAATGGAATACAACTCAGCTATTAAAAACAATGACTTCATGAAATTATTAGGCAAATGGATAGAATTAGAAAATATCATCCTGAATGAGGTAACCCAATCACAAAAGAACACACATGGTATGTACTCACTGATAAGTGGATATTAGCCCCAAAGCTCGGAATACCCAAGATACCATTCACAGACCACATGAAGCTCAAAAAGGAAGATCAAAGTGTGGATGCTTTAGTCCTTGTTAAAAGAGGGAACAAAATACTCAAGGGAGGAAAAACAGAGACAAAGTGTGGAGCAGAGATTGAAGGAAAGGCTCTCCAGAGATGGCCTAACCTGGGGATCCATCCCTTATACAGACATCAAATGCAGACACAATTGTGGATGCCAAAAAGTACTTGCTGGCAGGAGCCTGATATAGCTGTCTCCAGAGAGGCTCTGCCAGAACCTGACAAATACAGAGGTGGATGCTCACAGCCAACCATTGGACAGAGTACAGGGACTTCAATGGAGAAGTTAGGGGAAGGACTGAAGGAGCTAACAGGGTTTGCAACCTCACTGGAGGAACAATATCAAACAACCAGACCATGCAGAGCTCTCAGGGACCAAATCACCAACTAAAGTACAAACACGGAGGGACCCATGACTCCAGCCACATATGTAGCAGAAGATGGTCTTGTGGGACATCACAATGGGAAGAGAGACCCTTGTTTCTGGGAAGGCTAGATGTCCCAGTGTAGGGGAATGCCAGGGCAGGGAGGGGGGAGTCAGTGGGTGGGTGGGAAAGCACCATCAAAGAAGGAGATTGAGGGAGGATGGGATAGTGGATTTCCAGAGGGAAAACCAGGAAAGGAGATAATACTTGAAATGTAAATAAATAAAATATCCAATAAAAAATTCTAAAAACAAAAAACCAAAAATGGACCAAGAAAGAAAAAAAAAAAAAAAAAAAAAAAAAAAAAAAAAAAACAAAGAAAGACTGTTAAGAATAATGTGAAAGTTAATACATAACATTCCCAAAGTTATAGGACCCAATGAGTGTGGTGTGATATTCTGTGCAGGCAACCTGGTCCTGGTCAAGTAAGAGGTCTGGAACTCTGAAGACCTGATGGATGGTAATTTCTGCCTTCATGGGACAGAAGGTGTTGGACCATGCCTCCTGAATCCCGGGCTCCTGTTTCAGTCACAGCCCCCCACAGCACCCTGCAGGCCCCGACAGGAGAAGTGTGTGATATTGGTCACATATTAGCAGCACCAAGCCTTCTCACATACAAGTAAAGATTCCCCAAGCTCTCAGTCCAAGCCAAAGAGAAGTACCTGCTGTTGAATACTGAATCACCCTCAAAACTATATATAAATCCTATCCAGGGAATTAAAGGTGTGGGAGAACTACTTCATCATCTGAGCCTTTTGTTCTAAGAGCTGTAACACTGGGGAAGAGGTCTACTCTCCCAAAACACAGACTGAAGCTATACTGCACTCCTCACTGGCAAGAGTGGAGATGGAGGTGAAGCCACCTGCGGCAGCAGAGGCAGTAGAAGCCAATTCTCCCTGCATGTGCTTGCTTCCCTTTGCCAGAACTCTCTAACTGGGCTGGGCCAGAGATCTCCATGAAAGCCTCTGGTACACAGGCCCACAAATGAGAACAGTACTAAGGAAAGCTCATAATACTAGGTGCCTACATAAAATAATTGGAGTGATCTTATATAAGGAAATAATAACACAATTGAACATTGCTTCAGAGAGAAGCAAGCACAGCCAAGAGGAGTAGATGACAAGAAATAATTAAATTCAGGACTAAAATAAATAAAATACAAAGAGAACAATACAAAGAATTAAAGAGATGGTTATTTGAGAAAATCAAGATATAGACAAACTCTTAAACACAACAGTTTACACACACATACACAGAGAGACAGAGAGACAAAGAGAAATCAAGGGACAGAGACAGAGAGACAGAGAGACAGCAAGAGAGAATCCAAATTAATAAACTCAGAAACAAAAAAGGGGGACATAACTGTCAAGATGGAAATCCAGAGAATCATAAGGACATAATATAAAAACAAATACTCTAAATTGAAAAAAATCTAAAAGAAATGGATAGTTTTCTTGATAGGTACCACTTACAGTTTTAGTGCCAAATTCTGCCAGATTTTTAAAGAAGAGCTAATGGGAATATTCCTCAAATTGTTCCACAAAATAGAAGCAAAAACAACACTACCCAATTCATTTTATGGGACCACAATTAATTGATACTCATACTACATAAAGGATCAACAAATGAAGAAAATTAATAAAACCATTCCTCTATGAAAATAAATGCAAAAAAATCAATAAAAATACTTGTAAACAGAATTAAAAAATATATAAAAAAAGGTAACCCACAATGATTGAATAGGTTCTATTCAAGATGTTCAGGGACAGTTCAACATACAGAGATTAGTAAATGTAATTCAACCATGTAAACAAACAGAAAGAAAAAAAATCACTATGATCATCTCTGTAGAAGCAGGAAAATTCTTTGACAAAATCCAACATGTTAGAGGCTGTGCAAGAGAAACAGCAAAACAACTTTAGAACTTGTGGGATGCAGCGCACCTGCTAGCACTACTATGATGGCTGTGCCTTAGAGAGGCAGAGCCAGAGGACTATGTGTCCCAAGGACTTCATGTTGTTGTGGAATTTTGCTCTGCTTGTTGCACTCGGTTCCTCCTAATCTATAAGTTGTTTGAAAACTCTAGAGAGGTGTCCAGACCTTCAGTGGGCAGTATCACTGGCATTTACAATAATAGTGATTGATCTATTTCACGCATTGCTGCTGGGACAGATTAATGGTTCATTTACCACCCTCAGAAAGGACATAGAGATATAGATTGTTAGTACTGTTCATCGCCCTTAGAAAGCATTTGGAGAAGTAGATTGCTGGTAATGTTAGGTTATAACATTTTTGCTTAGTGGCTTTGATGTAGAAAATCTTGAGCAACAATTTAGAGTTCAGAAAAGTACACTTGATTATTGAGTGAGGGATGTTTCTAAGGACTGGGAACAAGAGCACTGGCATTCTTACTGGTACTAGCTGACATGAATCTCTCTTGCTAAAACTGGGCTGGCAATCACGGTGGTGATTACTTTCTTGTACCCATTTTTGCCCACGGCTTCCTGATATGATTTAATAAAAGTTGTTAATGAGTAAGTATGCACCCTGAGAATATTTATTTACTTATTTATTTATTTATTTTGTTTTTTTGAGACAGGGTTTCTCTGTATAGCCCTGGCTGTCCTGGAACTCACTGTGTAGACCAGGCTGGCCTTGAACTCAGAAATCCACCTGCCTCTGCCTCCGAAGTGCTGGGATTAAAGACATGCACCACTACTGCCCAGCTGCACCATTAGAATTTAAAGTAGACAGGAGTGATTGTTTTTGTACATAAAAGTTTAGATTTGTGGTTCTTTTAAGATTTCTATAAGATTAATTTTTAACATAAGCAATAAAATATTTGATCTTTTTTTGTAACTGGAAATTGCAATCCACCAGTAAGAGAAACTGGCTGAGAAAATTACCTTGTTTTCTTATATTTTATTAATCTATAATAAGTTGCTTAGTTATGAATGTATGTGGGTTCTTGGGAATTAATGTGTTTTCTTTTTACCTGTAGTACATAATGTTTATTCATGTGAGAACACTGGGGAACATGTTTTTTTTCTTATGTGTAGCCATTGTAATCATTCACTTAAAGAAAAAATACTAATGTAAGCACATTGTGATTTTGTACTCCTTGATTTTTGTATATACATATATATGCTGTGGGAGAAAAATAAAACTGTTTGAGCTTGCTTGTGGAGCTTTGTTCCATTTATCCAATATGTGTATTTGTATATAGGTATATATGTATTTATGTAAAGTTTGTTTGGCTCTTGCTCCATTCACCAAATGGGTGAATGTATGTGGAGGTATGTGTGTTTGTATGTATATATGTACGTATGTATGTATGTATGTATGTATGTATGTATATGTGTGAAGTTGCTGAAGCTTGCTTCCTTGACTAAGCGTGTGTGTGTGTGTGTGTGTGTATGTGTGTGTGTGTGTGTGTGTGTGTGTGTGTGCATGTGTGTATGTCTGTGTGTATATATGTGTGGTTACTTTCCCCCTTATTTTCTCACTGCCCCCCCAAGAGAGTATTTTACTTGCCCCAGTGGATCAAGCTTTTGACTGAGTGATCAATTACAAACTCTATGTTGTCCTTAAGTTTATCCTGGATGTCAAAGCTGGTCTTTGACACTAATAGTACTTTAGGATAAAAGTATTAGAGAGATTAAAGATGAAATGGATATAAGAAAACATAATAATAACGGTTTACAAGAAGCCTACAGCCGATATCAAATTAAATGGAGAGAAACTAAAAGCAATTCCATTAAAATTAGGAACAAAACAAGGCTGCCCACTCTCTCCATATCTGTTCAACATATTACTTGTAGTCTTGGCTAGCTTAATAATTTAACTCTAGGGGATGAAGATCAAGGGGAAACAAACTAATAGGAAGAAAAGTATCACTATCTGCAGAAGGTATAATAATATAAGTGACCTTAAAAATTCTATGGAGAAACTCCTGCAGGTGGTAAACACTTCCAGCAAAGTGGTTGGATACAAGATTAAGTACAAAAATTACCAATTCTTCTATATACTAATAAGAAATGGACTGTGAAAGAAATCAGGGAAACAATACCTTTCACAATATCCTCAAATAGTACATACTGGAATAACTAACCAAGCAAATGGAAGACATGTATGACTGAAAATTTTAAGTGTTTGAAGAAATAAATAGAAGATATCAGAAGACTGTGATATCTCCCATACAGATAGCTCAGTAGGATACATAGTAAAAATGCCAGTCCTACCAAAAGTAATCTACAGATTCAATGTAATTTACATGAAAATTGCAACACTAATATTTACAGATCGTACAGTATAAAGTACGATTTTCAGTTCACATGGAAGCACAAAAATCTCAGGGTAACTAAAACAATCCTGAGCAATAAAAGAACTGCTGGGGTATATACCATTCCTTACCTCAAATTGTGCTATCTAGAGTTATAGTGATAGAAACAGCATTGTACTGACACAAAATCATAGTTTGATCATTGGACTTCAAGTCCTAAACATAAATCTACACCTCTATTTACTACCTGATGTTTGATAAAGAAGCAAGAAATACATACTGGAAACAAGGCAGACTCTTCAAAAATGGTGTTGTTCGCCGGGCGGTGGTGGCGCACGCCTTTAATCCTAGCACTTGGGAGGCGGAGGCAGGCAGATTTCCGAGTTCGAGGCCAGCCTGGTCTACATAGTGAGTACCAGGACAGCCGGGGTTACAGAGAGAAACCCTGTCTCGAAAAACCAAAAAAAAAAAAAAAAAAAATGGTGTTGTTCAAACTTGATACCTGTATGAAGAAAAATACAAATAGATAAGTACTTACCACACTGCACAAGACTTGCCTCAAAATAGACTAAGAACATCAACATTAAACTGGATATGCTAAATTTAATAAACGAGAAAGTGAGGAACAGTCTTGAATTCATTGGAACAGGAGACAACTTCCTGAATAGAATATCTATAGTACAGGCACTAAAGCCAAAATTATTAATAGGACATCATAAAACTGGAAAAAAAAACTTTTCCAGGACAAAGGGCACAGTAATTTGACAAGGTAAGCAGGCTGTAGCATTGAAAGCATTTTCTCAACTCATGTTCTCTCCTTTCAGATGACTCTAGCTCATGTTAAGTTGATGTAAAACTAGCCAGGACAACTGAATCCTTGTCAACTTGACATATAAACATATCATCGTTCAACAGTAACTTTTTGTTTCATAATCATCTCAAAGATCACACAATCACATCAACATCCCAATATAAAGCATTTTGCAAACATTTTTACAAATACCTTACTCTTTTCAAATTCAAACACTTTAAAATTCAGCCCTCCAAACCCAAATCTTTTAAACTTAAAATCTCCTTTAAAATTCAGTCCAGGACAGCCAGGTTTATGCAGACAACCACCAACAAAAGAGAAATCTAAGCTACTTCTCCAATATCATATCTGCCTGCATGCTGCCATGCTTCCCACCATGATTGTTATGGCTAAGGAGCCTCCATTTTATGCTAGACTCCATCTTCAGAATCTGCTAGCTGTGTGTCTCTGAGTTAAGTCCCTGGAAAATAAGTTCCCAGCAGCCATAACTCAGTGACACCCCCAGGCCAAATTGTACAGTTGTGACTATCTACTTGTTATATGACTAACTGCTTAATTTTTGCTTCTGTAACTTGCTTGCACATATAACCAAGGATTATGTCATATTGCCATAATCACTTAAATTTGCAGACTAGAACAATTTTCACTTGCTTGCTCATATATTGAAGGTCTTTCTGTGTTTTTTCCCATTTAAAAGTTTTCCCCATTCTTCTTTTCCATGGCAATCTCAAATTAGGCTCAGTGTTTGTTTATCCTGACTTTTTTTTTTTTTTAAACAAATTCGGTCTATCAACTGTGGGCTCCTGTAAAACAAAAAGTAAATATAGTGAGAAGGACTTAAACCTTCATAGAGAAAGAAAAGTTCCTGGAATCATGTACATTTTGAACAATTTCAAAATTATCTCAATGGCCTACTTTATTTACAGTTCATACCCTTAAATGCAGTTTAATTTGTTTCTTTATTTTATTATTTTCTAATAACAACACTTTGCATATAAACTTCAGATATCATTCCCATTGGCTATTAATATCTACACACTGTTCTTGATTATTCAAGAACTATCATGTTATTGATGCAACGAGTATGGAGGGTTGTATGAAGGAGATATTTTTTAATTGTACAAATCATACCTACGACTTTAGTTTAAAAAGGAGCACTACACATGGTTTGATCACAGAGCCATACTCAAGTGTAAGCAGAATGAAGTGTAGATCTCTCTAGTTCTACAAATGCAATGGTTATTTTCATTAGGGGTTGACTTCAGAGCAACCCTTAATTTTCCTAATAAATTGAGGATTTTAATCACCCACAGTGTGACATCAGTGGAATTTACTAGCTCACAGGAATTTAGAATAAGACACACAGAAGGTCATTTTGTACTTGGGAATGTATCCTGGTACTGTGGGTAAATGTCTAGACAAAAATGTGATCTGCTTTAACTAAATCTCATCCTAATCCTCACCATCTGCATTTTATGGTTTTGTGCCCATTCTTGTAATAGTAGTATAAGCTTACCACTCCTGTGAGAGACCTGATAACTTTCAAGATCTCCAGAAAACAGTAACACAAAATGTTATGTTGCTCTGTAGAATTGTTCTTTGAGGAGGAACATAATATGTGTTAATTTCGATGATGTTGAAAAATAATTTTTGAAAGGTTCTCTCTTTCAAAAACATTCTACTAATCAAATTCAAGCTCATTATAAGTACAATTTCATGGTTCCCTACCAAAACAAAAATAGCAAGTGACTGGCTATAAAACAAATTCTTTTGAGGAGAGTCAGCAGAAACATCTGATGCAGGTATTTGCCAGGTAGGGTTACTAAGGCCAAATGATCAGGGTCCAGAAAACAAATGAAGCATCAGAGATGTCCAGGGCTCAGAGAGCTAGTGTGGATCCCTCAAGAAGGTTTTGTGCACCAACTCTGTCATCTATTGGTCATGAATTCATCGTATTCCCCAGTCTCCTTTTTATTTTCTTGATAGGGGGAATGATACCACTAATTTATTAGGACAATACTACATATAAAATGTGCTATAGTGTAGAGGGGTTTAGAGTAGACACTGATACACAGTGAACAGTAACTGTTTTCTTGTAAGAGGACTTCAGAAAAGTCATCCAGGTGGCCAACAAATAATACACACTTCTTGTTCCTTAATTTTACCCACGTCTGCCTTTTGTTATTTTTATTACCCCAGACTTGCTGCACTGTGACCTTCTTAGAAATTATTTCACATCTGTGTGGAATTCTTCATGTGAAAATCCAAGCAGAGGTCTGACCTCCCTTGCAGAAGGATTAGTTGTTAAATGTTTGCCAAGTTCTTGGAAGCCATGAAGCTTTCCAAAAAAAAAAAAAAAAAGGTTGGTTGCTAATTCTCTTCATTCTCAGAAGGGGAAGCTGATGATAGCGCTAGGCTGAAGTGTCTCATCTCAGACAAATACTCAGTCCATAGTCACTGTGGAATTTCCAATTTGCAAATGGCCAGAGGGCACACTGAGAGCTTCATGGAGACACAGCCCATCCTGCACCTGGCATAGGATTAGTGGCTCCATAAGGAAAATGTTATTTCCTGCGTTCAGTTCTCAATTTGGTTTCTTTTTTTTTCACATTCTCTCATCTGACTAGTTAAGTGGGTTTACCTATGACAGCAATCATCCTGTCATAGGTAAGAAGATCAAATGTTGAAAGACAATATTACCTGAGAAAACCCCATTAGAATGAGATTATGGAAATAAATAGGCATCTTTAGTGGTTTAGTAAGGTCTGCAGATGACATCATTTCCACAATTTTTACTTCATTTAAACCTCTAGGAAAGATACTTAAAGGTCCCAAAGGCATCTTCAGTGAAAGTACAGGATGCAATGGAAAAGAAAACAGTTTTCATGGAATTGTGAGTTGTACAGGAGTCCCATCTAGAGATACATATTCATAAGTCATCAACAAATTCCAGATCAGTTCATGATTATTCATCATTAGAAGCACACTTACTCGAATTTACATGAATTATTCATTGGCTTTGTTTATGAACATCTTTAACTGATTAATGGCAAATCTTGATGAATATTCCTGAATTGTACCAAAGCACAGATCATACTGAATGAAGTCATGCATTGCCCCTCAGGAGCGTAGGATGATGAGTTGATACAGGAAGAGAAGAAAGTTCAATGTCATTGTGCAAATATGTCTGGTTTAGAAATCTAAGGGCTTAACTTTTTATTAGTATCATATTGGCAATCAACATCCAACTCTTAAAGCTCTTGGCTATACAGTCAGAAAAGGTGATGTAAGGCGTAACCAGGAAGCATGCTTCAAGCACCTCTGTGGAATTTTTCTGGCCAAATTTCTGAGACCAGCTTCAGACCATAAGTAGCTAGACCATGAATTTATATTGCTTCCTCGAATAAAGTATTTCATTGTTACTTGATACTAAATAAGTTTATAATCCCTCTAAATAACATTCATTTTTTGTTTGAGTGCTGATGTTTCTTAATGAAAGAGGATCATTGAAGAACTTTAAAAATATTGGAGAAAAAGCCTTAAAATTATACTTTTATCTGCAAGGTTAAAAAAAATAGAAGCATGGTATATTAGTACGTTATATATATTCATATATATTTTATTTCCATATATGGATGCATTTTCTGGAATATCAAGGTATTTATAGTAAAACAATGTGTTCTATGAGGGAAGTAGAAAGTCTAGCTTTCTAATTATTGTTTGGGACAACTCAGAAAGACTGAAGATCAATGTGATTTTGTCATGCAGGCTCTCATCAGAGTTCATTACTAAGCTATTAGACTAGTCTATTGAATAAAAATGAGCCAGATAATGAAAGCTGATCCTATGGGAAATCTGGACAAAATGGAAAACTAGACTATAAAATGAAGTATGTAGTAAAATGAGTGAAAATACAAAAATGGAATAAAAGAATATTCTTCAAAGCAACCATAAGATATAAGAATATTCTTCAAAGCAACCATAAGGACTTATATCATAAACTCCAAGGAAGGCAGTAGGTCAGGATCATGCCTTTCTTTCCCACCCTCACCCCAAATAACACAAACTTTCTAAATGGGTTGACAATACCTAAAATACAAACACAATTTAAGTAGGCAATCACAAAGCCCTGTCATATGTTCTATTGTTATGTTTTAATGCTAGTTTTTCTCAACCAGATTGCAAATTTCAATCATCTATATGGAGATTTGACTTCTTGCATAACACTGTTTGAGGGGACGGCACAGAGAAAACTGCCACGGAGAACCTTCATTCTTGATAAGATCCAAGACCTATGTGAGAAGACAAATGCTGTACATTTATTTTTCTCCTATACCTCTGGACATGGTTTCCAAACAGATACAAACTTATAACTGATTTAGTTGTTGGGATAGCAACTGCTTCATAAATCAGAGGCTTAAGAAAGAATTTGCACATTTTTATCATATATTATGACTACAGAGTCAGGCTTAACAATCAGAGAATTAGAGATAAGAAAAGCTTTCATTAGCCCATGTAACTAGGTGTCCATTTACTAAATGTCCATTACTAGGTGTCCAGTTACTAATTCAATAAACTGCTTGCCCATTAAGGATAGTAAGATATTGAGATTACAGGTGTTTGGGTATAAAAATAGAAATGTTAAAAATGTTGGACACACAATTCTGGCAATGAATTATTTATGTATGATTGTGATTATCATTTAAAAATTCAAAAGACAAGAAGGATGTTTTGTAAAATATAGTCAAATAAATGAATAAACTAGTGGAAAATAAGCCATTTTATTAAGTTAGTAATATTGGTGATTTAAGCAAAATGACTTGTGCATGATACATATAGTATAAAAATTATGTCCACTATGCCTTTTTCCTATGTGCCATGGTTGCAGCTCTATTCACTGAAGATAATAAATCTGCATCTGAAAATAAGCCATGCAAAGTTAGTGCAATAAACATTATGCACAAATGGGAAGGATTTATTTTATTTAACTGTTTACATTTAAAATATTATTTTAATTTAATTATTTTCAAATACAAGTTAATTACCACTTATGAATAACAATATACCCACTTACCACTTATGAATAACAATATACCCACACACAAAAATAGAAATTATTTAATAGAAATCTTTACCAATCCTATATCTGATAGAGGGCTAATATCCAATATATGCAAAGAACTCAAGAAGTTAGACTCCAGAGAACCAAATAACCCTATTTTAAAAATGAGGTACAGAACTAAACAAAGAATTCTCAACTGACGAAGACCAAATGGCTGAGAAGCACCTACAGAAATGTTCAACATCCACAGTCATCAGGGAAATGCAAATCAAAACAACCCTGAGATTCCACCTCACACCAGCCAGAATGGCTAGGATAAAAAACTCAGGTGACAGCAGATGCTGGAGAGTTTATGGAGAAAGAGGAACACTCCTTCATTGCTGCAGGGCTTGCAAGCTATTTCAACCACTCTGGAAATCAGTTTGGTGGTTCCTCAGGAAACTGGACATAGTACTACCAGAGGACCCAGCTATACCACTTCTGGACATATACCCAGAAGATGCTCCAACATGTAATAAGGACACATGCTCCACCATGTTCATAGCAGCTTTATTTATAATAGTAAGAAACTGGAAACAACTCAGATGTCCCTCAACAGAGGAATGGATACAGAAATTGTGGTACATCTACACAATGGTTTACTACTCAGCTATTAAAAACAATGAATTTATGAAATTCTTAGGGAAATGGATGGATCTGGAGAATATCATCATGAGTCAGGTAACCCAATCACAAAAGAACACTCATGGCATGCACTCTCTAAGTGGATATTAGCCAAAAAGATCGGAATACACAAAGTACAATCCACAAACCACAAGAAACTCAAGAAAAGGAAGACCAAAATGTGGATACTTCATTCCTTCTTAAAAGGAGGAACAAAGTACCCATGGAAGGAGTTGTAGAGACTAACTATGGAGCAAAGCCTGAAGGAAGGATAATCCAGAGACTGCTCCAGCTGGGAATCCTTCCCATATTCAGTCATCAAATCTAGACACTATTGTGGATGCCAACAAGTGCTGGATGACAGGAGCCTGATATAGTGGTCTCCTGAGAGGCTCTGACAGTACCCAACTAATACAGAAGTAGAGGCTCACAGCCATCCATTAGACTGAGTACAGGGTCCCCAATGAAGGAGCTAGAGAAAGGACCCAAAGAGCTGAAGGGTTTGCAGCCCCTTAGGATAAACAACAATATGAACTAACTAGTACCCTCAGAGCTCCCAGGGACTAAACCACCAACCAAAGAGTACACATGGTGGGACTAATGGCTCTAGCAGCATATGTATAATAGAGGATGGCCAAGTTGGTCATCAATGGGAGGTGAAGCCCTTGGCCCGGTGAAGGTTTTATGCCCCAGTGTAGGGGAATTCGAGGGCCAGTAAGCAGGGGAGGGTGGGCTGGGGAGCAGGGGGAGGGGGGAGGGAACAGGCAGGGGTTTGTTTTTGTTTTTGTTTTTTTGTTTTTATTTTATTTATTTTTTCTTTTTTTCCGGAGGGGAAACTGGGAAAGGAGTTATCGTATGACATGTAAATAAAGAAAATATGTAATAAAAATATTATTTTAATTTAATTATTTTCAATACAAGTTAATTACCACTTATGAATAACAATACACACATACACAGAAATAGAAGTTAATATAAGTAATACATACATAGAAAACATATATATTTACATATAAAAGTATAAGTTAGAAATATATCTCTTCAATAGAACATGTTTTATTTTTATAGTACACTAAATGATCACAAGGGATTCATATGTATTTTCAGTACACATTCTACCATTAAGCTGAATATAATTACTTAATTTCAATATTATTTTCATAACAACACATTATCACATATGCAGAAAAGATATGCTAGGTCAATTGAGATGCAATCTACTTATTACTCAGGTGAGAAATATAGTGAAAACAGAGCATAAATAACCATCACATAGGTAACTGTCTTCATCTCTCAGTTTTAATTTAGCAAGCTCTAACACACTTTCAGTGGTCTGGACTATGTACACCAAAATTTTGAATAACTTGATTGACTAGCAGTTAACTATGCATTTTAAATTTTGTAGAATGCCAGTATTACTGAGAAAATCAGGGGATGTGGACAAAGTCAAAGGGGACTCAAGGAAAACATCTTAAAGGAAACTTTATAGAGCTTCAATATTTTGATTTAAAGCTTTTAGTTGTTCATTATAGAGAAGGCACCCTGTTGTAGAAAACTGGAGGAGAGACTAGAATGTGATTTGGTACAATCTTAAAAACATGCACAAAATTTTTATTTACAAAAATTAAATGGACTATTTCATGTTAGTATTGTCTTCTTCTGATGGCATAATTTATTGTAAATGTTGAATTCAGCAAATTAACCAAATCTTTCTTTTCCTCTTTTTATTTAATTTTTAAGAGAGATAATTTAAGTACAACAATTTGGGATATACATACATATACATATATATATACATATACATATATATATACATGTATATATATACACACACACACATATATATACATATATATATATGTATATATATACATATATATATACATATATATATGAAACTCCATGAAAGACCCTTAGCTTGAATTTCAAATCTTTCCTCTATGTCATTTCATTGTATAACTTTTCTTGACAAGAGTGTATCTGAACACTCCTGCACTTAAGAGCTTAAAGGACAAGGGCTATTTCTTATAACAATGTATTACTCAGTTAAAAGAAGTAAAGCAAGAGGGTACAACAAAGAAAAAAAACCAAAAAGACATTTAATATCCAGTTATGACTATTTCTATTTAGTGACTAAATCTATGACTATACACAATGTTACAGTAATGCTATAGGATTCTGGAAATAGCACCTTTAATAAAAGACCCAGGTAAATAAGCTGTAATGAAATGACTACCTATATTCTTTTGGATCAAAGCCAAGACTATTGTCAGAATATACAGGCAACCAAGCTCCAGTAGGTTTTTCCAGCACAGCAATACAATATCCTATCCAACCATAAGCCATTTTCTTTTTGGGACAAGGACAATATTGCTTATTTTTAAATCTGCCTTTTCATTTTTGTTCTTTTGTAGGCAAATTGCTCTCTTCGCTGAAGCAACTTTACTGTTGGGAGTTGGGTTACTTGATAGCATCCTGTGTCTAGTGCCTCATTTCATTTCAGGATTGTCTCCTCAGGTCAAGACATTTAGCCTTCAGACACTCAGACAAATTGAAGTAGGAAGGTTAAGAGGCAGTGGATCAGGCAAGTGTAGAAGGAAATGTAAAAATAAATTGTGACAGGATAATTAAACCAGTGCCATTGGGTTCATGGTCAAAAGACCATTTGTTTGGCACATAATTGCTTTTTCCAAAGAGGATATATCAAAGAAAGCAGATATGTTGAAAATGACTCTTAACTGTACCTAGAGAAAATTGTGATGTCAGCTAAGTATAACTCAAGTTCCAGAATATATGATATCATCTTCTTACCTCCGCCAGGACCAGACACTCATGCTGAAAATACATCCAGCACGAAAAACTCCCATACAATAAAAATAAATAAATTATTAAAAGATAAAATGTCCATTTAAGGTATTAAATGACCATATTTCAAATAACTATGTAAATGTACAAAAAAAAAAAAAACTTCCAGTTTCTAAGACAAAGCTTTAAACACTGCTTGACCCAAATGTAATTCCAGAAAGTTATACTCAGCTCTTAGTGTGGAGAAAAACACTTGGTATGGTACACATGTTTCCAATATCCTAACAATTTTTTTTGGGGGGGAGGGCATTGATTGTGACACAGTGGCCTTTTATTGAAAGCTGTGTTTTTATCTTGTTGCCAACTTTAAACACATTTTCTTTCTAATTCTTTTATCATTTAGAAAAAGTGATTTTTAACCTATACTATAGGATGGTAAAAGGAATTAGTAGCTTGGAGAAGAAGAAATTAGGGAAGGAAATGCAAAACCTATCCTGCAAGTGAGAGAATGCTGCCCTTACTGCTAGGACCCAGAGAATCCTTAGTTGCAGCAGCTAGTTAAAGAGGTGTTGGTAGCAACAATGTAAAAAGCCAAGGACAACATAGCATGCAGTACATCCCTGGCTTCAGCAATATCCTGGCTGTTGATCCTAAGAAGGCATGGTAAGCGCCTAATAGGCTTTAAGAAATGGAGTAAAAATTAACATAATTACATTTTACAAAAGCCACACTGGATACATTCCCTCTTCACTTCAGTCATCCATCGGACTTCTAGCAGCCTCTGCTTGGGGATTAACACCTGGGAGCTAAGACAGATGCTCTCTGTTGACTGTCTTTGAAGAAGCCGCCTGACCACACCTACCGCTTGAGTACACCAGCCAGCTAGATCTGGCTTACTGAAGATCTTCTGAACCTGAGGACTTTGGCACCTGAACTTTCTTTGTAGTGTAATCTAGAGACTTGTTTTCAGTTTCTCCTGTGACTATAAAAACCCTGGTTTATTCTCAGTAAAGAGGAGCCTTGATTGGGAAGCAACTTGGCTTCATTTTTTCTCTTTGCATTTCAAACCCTATATTTCAGGTCCTTTATTCCCTCCTGGCTGAGTAGAACCCCGTTCTTGAAACTGCAAGCAGTTTCAGATACCGTGCTAAAATCAGGTTTTACAAAGCAAAAAAATAACATCAGGAATATTAAAAATCTATAGCATTAAGTTAGATAAGAATTGCTTGTAACGCAGAAGAGGTCACTCATTAAAGATAGATTTTCTATCATTTGCAGTACAAGAAGGTTTGTGGAGGAAATCATATTAAAATGATTTTTAAACATAAAGACATGCAGTATTGATAACTACTCATTGTCCAAGCTAAATGACATTTATATGCAGATACTTGAAGTTCAGAAAAGAGGTACAACCTAGATGTACACTTTTAAAATTTAATTAAAATAACTTGATTTCTTATAGCAAGAATGGATTAAATCACCTAGTCAGTGACAGAAAAGGACAAGGAATTTCAACATTTACCTCTTCAGTACTTTTATAGTAAGTCATCATGCGGAAAAAGCAGAAGATCCGCAAAACACACTGAGTAGTATGGAAGGTGAGCTATGAGAACACAAGCAAGAGTGGCGTTCAGGATGCAAGTGGAAAGAAAATTGGAGCAGAAATAAAAAACAAATATTTTCAACACAACACTAATGGTTGGGCATTTTAGTCAGCCAATTAAAATTTATGGAGCTCAGCTCATGTATTTGGAAAATGATGAGTGGAAAGAGAGTTAAATAAATTTATCAAGGGTATGCTCATGTTCTAAATTTAAATATGTTGGCTGGACCTTGACGTAAACATGATGCTAATTTCTCTATACTTTCACTAGTGACAACTTTTCAACATTCCCAGTTTTATCTCAAATGCAATAGAATGTCTTCTGTAAATACTTGCCCTCTTGTATTGGATAATATAGTTATCATCCAAATAGGGGAAGAGTCCAAACTGAATAACTTGGCAATGCAGAAATTCACAATGCCATATTAAAAAAAAAGTCATAGGCAGAGTGACTGGCTGATGTAAATGATTTACACCGTAAATGCTCATATTGTGCCTGCTGTTTTCCTCCCTCTATGTAAACATTGATGTATACTCTTGTCCCTCCTCCTCTTCTCAAATTCTCAAATGATTGCCAAAATTTCATTTGTAGCAAAAACTTCCAACAAAGAGTGTTTTACTTTGACTTTTTACTGGTGAGAATAATAGTCATAATAGTCACATCTAATATTCCTATATAGATATTTTTTATTGGACAAGAATTCTATAATGCTTTTATATGCATGGTAGGTATTTAATTCAGAAATTGAATTACCATTATATCTTTTGTTGAATGAAATTGTGGCATTTACACTCTGGAGTATATTATTATTATTTATTTATTCAGTGTATATAACCCTTAGAAAGAAAAATTAGAAATCGTTCTCATGTCCAGCTTCTCTGACTTAAAAAAAAAAATACAGGTCTCACTCCATTCTGTGTAATTCTTTCTCAACACATTGATATTGACAGACATGCACAACTACTTTTCAATTAGCTATCATTTAGGAAACTAGCTTTGTCTTAATAGTAAGTCTCTGGGCCACCTTTATCCATGGTTTATCTAACATCTGAAGGATTAGCAATAGGTTAAGGGAAAATTTCATAATTCAAAATAATTAACATTTTTAGACAATACTTAAGACATTGTCTCACTAATCTGCTGTTATCAATAACTGTGCCCTCTACAGTATTTAAAGATTGAGTCGTCTGCACAATATTAATGAATGTTACATAGTAAACAGAAGTCAACTCCATAACTTAGTGACAAAATTTAGCCTCAAAACAAATGATTTGTTTATATTTGTTACTATTTTCTATAAAATTTTTATTCTAAATAATTATGTCATCCTTATTGAAATATTAACATAGGACATGTGGTTTGTGCATGCTATTATATTTAATTTTAAAATTTAGATGTACCAAATGCATCAGCTTTTCCCCAAAGCCTTCAGTAAGCTTCAAAATTTATCTAATTTCCAATTAGATAGTAAATTATATCCAAGCTACTGACTAAATCATCATGTTTTAGGAATAATGCTTTCTCAGTAAATAAGTCTCTTCAAAACATTGTATTTCTACATCCATACAAACCTAATAGCCTCAATATCAACATTTCCATTTTACTTAATGCCAATAACACTAAATCTAGGATATGGAAATTATAAACAATTCATAAAATATTAAAATCATTATTTGTCAAGAAGTATATACTCTAATTATTTCCCTTCAAAAATCAGTAACACCTAAATACCACAAAAACGTTTATACACACACACACACACACACACACACACACACACAATCTGAATAACGCCCACATACAATTATTTTCTGTAGCCCTGAGTCAGTTAACTTGCATTGTACATTATTAACCTTATTGATGCAATAACCCACAAACAGACAGGTCACCAGATTTGCAACCTCAAACTGGAGGCGAAGTCACCCTGAGTCTAATTGCCAACATCGTACTTTACTTAGTCACAAAAAATATGATTAATATAGCAAATGTAGGTCTTTTCCCCTCAGGGTATGACATAATTCTGTCTGTCTCTTCACAAATACATTCCATGTGTGATGTTGATCCGGTTTTCTACAGAGCACACCAGGAATACATTACAGTCTCTGTTCAAGAGGAGGAAATAGGCAGACTTATTCAATCACTAAATGTGTAGATTTATATTGCTAAATGTCATATGCTGTTTTAGAGGAGCCTCTGGTTTTTGCATGTGAAGTATTATAACTATCCTGGGGGTTGGGGGAAGATCCAAGAATTAGCAAAAGTAATCATGTATTGACCCTTCAAAGAACAGTAACTTTGGACCTGAAAAATGGATTATCAAATATTGATTTAAACTTCTGTTGTGAAAATATGGGTTTATTTAGTTTAAAATAAATACTAAAAAGGTGTTTTTATTTTTTTATTTACCTTTTAGTAATGCACACTCTAAGCCGAGTTTCATCCCTCATGTTGAAGGGGATGCTGGGAGGGAGGAGACCTGGGAGGGAGGAGAGGAGCACCATCTCAGAGGGAGGATGGGGTGAAAAAGTCTGGGAGGGGGAACTGGGAAGGAGGTAACATTTGGGATGTAAATGAATAATATAATTAATTATATAACATATTAATTATGAAAAAATCTAAATTCAACATCATATTTTAGTATGCCATAAAAACCACATAATTAAAATTATTCAGAAGCTAAAGAGTGTCATCTATTCGGCTTCTAATTTTAAGTATAACAATCAACTTTAAAGTGAAAATATACTCTCAAATAAACATCACTAACAATCTTCCCACCACAGAGCAAATTTAATATATTGTAATTATGGAACATAGGAGGAAAGATGATAACTAAAAATATCTGAAAACCATTAAGATTGTAGGCATATAGGAAACATTCATTTCTGCCTTTAAAAAATACAGATTACATTTATGAGGGAAGATAGGTAAAGCTTGAAAATAAATGGCTCAACCAATGTCATTCTTTCCAAAAAAGAAAAAGAAAAAGTTGTATTATAAGTACAATGTTAATGATGAAGCATCAAAAACAATAATTATATGTTATGTCTGTTAAATATACTGTACTGAGAAGAATTTGAAATAACTTATAATATTCAGAAGACACTAGTATCATTGTCATTTCATTCTAACATCAACATCTGAAATAATGTTTCCATGCCTTTTAATATGAAATGAAGTAGCAAGGGAGAAAATATCCTCATGCCTCACCATGAAAATTATCATTTGCAGAAACTGGCATTTGGCTTTCCTGATCAAGGAAAAAGTATGTGGAAAAGCAGAATGATTCTATCTAGGTTTCCTCATCCTAAGAAAAATAATAATGAAGATGTGAAAACAGCAATACAAAATAAACATCATAATTGAAGCTTTTATGGCACAAAAAGGGAATATACAACAAATTCTGTAATCTACATGGGTTTTCTTTTTGTTTCTTTAAGTTATTGGATAAAAGCATATGAAACTCTGAATATATGAGTATTGAAATTATAATAAAAGACAAAAGAGAGTGATACAGAAGAATTATTGGCATAGAATAAAGAATTAAGTAATTAGTGTGAACAGGAAAATTTTACAAGAAGAGATGATTAAAACAACCATGGGGGCTAAGAAGTCAGTCAGTGAAGTGCATACCACATACACATGAGAACCTGAATTTGAATCCCCAGTAACAATATAAAAACTTAGATGTGAGTGCCTCGATAATCCTAGACCTGAGGAGGTGGAAAGAGGAGTTGTTTCTTGCGCTCTCTTGCCATTTAATCTTGCCCAATCAGTGAGCATGCTTGTCTCAAAATACAAAGTAGAAAACAATAGAGAAAGACACATGACATCAGGTTCTTGCCTCTACATAGACAGTCATCCTTACTCATGTGCATACATGTGAACATGTATGATTGCACACACCAAATAGAAAGGAATAAATAAAATCTCATATTACAAAATAATAAAACAAAGTTGAATAATGTGTGATTGTTAGATGAACCATCAAATTGACAAATAGGAAGACATTAAAGAAGAAACAAGAACAACATATTTTGTAAGTGAAGCAAAATTAACTTATTAAATTGAAAAACAATATTCTGTCACTGAAAAAATATCTTCACTGAGTTATCCGTAGAAAAACTGTCATTGAGACATATTTGGCAGAAAATGTAATATTTTGTATCCTATTTTTCTTTCTTTTTTTAAGATTTATTTTATTTATTTGATGTGTATGAGTACACTATAGCTGTACAGACAGCCATGTGCCATCATGTGTATGGCTGCTGGGAATTGAACTCAGGACCTCTGCCGGTCCCGCTCGCTCCAGTGTAATACACTATAGCTGTCTTCAGACGCACCAGAAGAGGGTGTCAGATCTCATTACAGATGGTTGTGAGCCACCATCTGGTTGCTGAGATCCGAATTTTGTTCCCCCTTCTAAGAAGGATCGAAGTATCCACACCTTGGTCTTCATTCTTCTTGAGTTTCTTGTAGTTTGTGGTTTGTATCTTGGATATTTCAAGCTTCTGGGGTAATATCCACTTATAAGTGAGTGCATACTATGTGTGTTCTTTTGTGACTGGGTTAGCTTAGTTTTAAGATAAGGAAGTGAGGTTTTTGTTTTTTGTTTTTTTTTTTTTTTCAGGAAAAATAACAGTAAAAATAAGAAAGAAGATGGGGAATTTGTAATAACCTAAGACTGACAGACTTCTTTACAACTTCACATATGTGTGACAGCTTTCTAAAGGAATATAAATAACACAATTGTATTGAAATAAGGTTTATTAAATTGGTGTACATAGTTATACCTATGTACTCTAATGACAATAGGTCCTCACACTGGATTCAACAGCTTGGTCCCTCAGTCTGGATGCTGTCTCAGTCCTAATGTAGTTCTGAAGGCCTGGAGATCCATTGGTCATGTCACCAGTCTGTAGAGAAGGACAGAAAATCTTGGTTCTCAAGTATAGAGGACAGCTGTAGGGGCAATAACATCAGTGGATAGATGAACTTGCCAGTGAGATCCAAAGACATCAGGTAGATACCAAATACTTTCTTTTTGGGGCCTTCTTATATCTGGAACACAAACAGAAGGTGCTGTCCATATTTAGAGTGGATTTTCTCGTTTTAATTAGTAGAGACAAAAAATAATCTCACACAGATATCCCAAGAAGCTTGGCTCTTAGTTGGTTCTTGATCTAGTTAACAACCAAGATTAATCATTGTTTTATCAATATATAACACAACAAAAACAGTAGAGCAAAGTCTATTACTTTAAGGTTAAAAATATGCTACACTATTTTCATACTCAGTTTACAACAGAAAATTATGACTCCATGCTACAATAGTAATAATCATGATAAATAGAAATGATTTTTTTCTACAAAGAGAAAGATGTGATAAAATTCAATCTGATATGAAATTTCCAAAATCCTGGTGTAATCTACCTAGCCTCGTGTCACCACAGTGCCTCTCCAGTTGACTAGAGAAAATAACTAGATAGGAAATTTCAGGCTTTGTAGGCTTCGGAATCTGTCTTATAGCTATTTGACCGTGCATTTGTAGATCACAATAGCCATAAACAATACTTAAACCGATGGGCATGACTTAAGTCAATGAAACTTTATTTACATAAAAAAAAAAAACTACTACTTAGCTATTGTTTGCCAAACAATAAACCAGATTGCAACTATTCTGTAATATAGATAGTAAAGAAGTGCTTGCTGACAAAAGCCTGGTACATAGCTAACCATTGGACTGAGTCAAGGGACCACAAAGGAAGAATTACAGGAAGGAATAAAAAAGCTGAAGGGGATTACAACCCCATAGGAAGAACAATATTAACTAACCGGACCACCCAGAACTCCCAGGGATTAATCCACCTACCAAAGGGTACACATGGAAGAATCATGGATCCAATTACATATATAGCAGAGGATTTCCTTATCTGACATGAATGAGAAGGGAGGCCCTTGGTCCTGTGGAGATGTGATGTTCCAGCGTAGGCGGGATGGTAGAGGAGCAAGGAAGGAGTGTGTGGGTGGGTCGAGGAGCAAACCCATATTGGCAAAGGGGAGGGTGTTTGGATAGGGTTGTAGAGGGAAAACCAGGAAGGGGGACAACATTTGAAATCTAAACAAATAAAATAATCAACAAAAGAGATACATAGTAAAGAATGCTGGAATGTATCTCTCAACTTCTCAAAAAACCCCAAAGTGTCACAAATAAGACTTGGTTTTATTTATTTATTTATTTATTTATTTATTTATTTATTTATTTTTCACTTTATGTGACCTCCCCCAGCCTCAAGCAGGCTGGACCAGACTTTGTCCTTGCCACAAGCAGCTAGCCCACTTAGGGTGGAGTTGCCTGAGATAAAGAAAGCCCTTTTCTCCTGCAGCTTCTCAGACTCTTCCCAAGTTCCTGCTTGGAGCCACGCCTTGCTGCCCTGCTTCCCCTGCAGGGCAGAACAACAAGATGCTAATTAAGCCACAAGATCCTGGCTTACTGGGGGATGGGTTCCCTGATTATATATTCTCAGACTCTGAAATACACATTGGACCTTGATAGGAACCTTTTGACTTGGCCTGGTTATTTCTCTCCGTCCGATTCTACTATTTCCCCCAGGCCCTGCCTCTCTTTGCTGGCAGCTATAACTTTACATCATTCTCACTGCTCTCATTCCCAGTTATGCCTTCCCCCAATCCTTCCCCTTCTCTCTCTTCAGCTCTGAGCAAGTGAGGCCCCTTGGGTATCCCTCCACCATGATACATCAATTCTCTGAGACTAGGCATATGCTCTGCCATTGAGCCCAAACAAGGCAGCCCATCTAGAAGAACATATTGCATAGACAAAACAGCTTTTGGGATAGCCTCCGTTCAAGCTGTTTGGGACCCACATAAAGTCCAAGCTGTACATCAGCTACATATGTGTGGGGAAGCCTAGGTCCAGTTTGTGTATGCTCTTTGGTTGGTGGTTCGGCCTTTGTGAAGTCTAGGTTAGCTGACTATTTGATTTCCTGTGGAGGTTTTATCACCTTTAGGGCCTACAATCCTTCCCCCAATTATTTCATAAGACTCCCTTTAGCTTCATCGATTGTTTAACTGTGGGTCTCTGCATCCATCTGAGTCAGCTGCTAGGTGGAGCCTCTCAGAGAACAGCCATACTAGACTCCTGTCTGCAAGCACAACAGAATAGGATTAATAGTCTCAGGAACTGGTGCTTGCCCCTAGGATGGGCCCCAAGTTGGGCAGGTTATTGGTTGACCATTGTGCCTGCATAGATTGTAGACAGGATAAAATTTGATAAGAAACTTTTGTGGCTGTGTTGGTGTCCTTATTGCTTCACTGGGGATCCTGCCTAGCTGTAGGAGGTGGGCTCTTCATGTTCTATATCCCCAAATTTGTGAGTCCTAGCTAAGGTCGCCCACATTGATTTTTGGGTGACTCCCCTATCCTTGAGATGCCCCCTCCACAACATCTCCTGCTAGTTGCATATTCCTTTCATTCTCATGGCCATCTGGCCATCTTTCTTGTCCCACCCCACACCTGATCCTGAACCTTCAGTCCCCCCAAACCCTCTTCTACTCAGTTCTGTCCCTCCATCTGCCTCTTATAACAATTTTATTTCCCCTTTAAAGTTAGATTTGAGATTACTTGCTTTTACATTCCTTCTTCTTTAGCTTTTTTGGGTCTGTGGAGTATAGCACAGGTATCCTTATTTTATGGCTGATATCCATTTATAAGTGAGTACATACCACTCATGTCCTTTTGGAACTGGATTACCTCATTCAGGATGATAATCTCAAGTTCCATCTATTTACCTGCAGAATTCATGTTGTCTTTTTTTTTTTTTTTGTCAATAGCTGAACAGTATTCCATTGTGTAGATATACCACATTTTCTTTATTTGTTGTTCAGTTGAGGGACATCTAGGTTGTTTATAGTTCCTGGCTATTATGAATGAAGAATGAAGCTACTATGAACATAGTTGAGCAAGTATGGAATAGTTGGAGTATCCTTTGGGTAATTGCCTAGGAATGACATAGCTTGGACCTATGATAGAACTATTTCCAGATTTCTGCTCACTGAGTCCTCTGGATCTTGCCAAGCTACTCTGAGCAGTCTGCTTGCCCAGGTGGACCTGCACTCACCCACCACCTCCACACCCATGTTCCTTAGAACCATAGATCCTGAACAATCCATCTAAACTTCCCTTCCATCACCTATCTCCCTTGCACACTGAGTCATCTGGAGGAACTCATGCTGCCTTAAGCAGTCTGCTATCTCCTGCTGACCTTCATTTTTCTGCTACCTCTCTGCCCACCTTCATTGGACCTGCTGATCCAGAGTCATACAGTCCAAATATATCCATCAAAAGACTGTCACACCAGGACCATGGAGGTTAGCCCACCTCTCAATATCTACTACAACATAAACATTCAGGTACCAATGTCATCTAGATGGCTAAAGTCCCTTGAAAGAATGCAAACCACAAAAGTCATGGCAATATGACATGTTCAGAGCACAGTAACCCTACTATAGCAATCCCTGGATACTATCCCAACACCACTGAAGCATAAGAAAATGACCTTAAATCCAATTTTATACAGATGATAGAGGCCTTTAAAGAGGAAATGAATAAATCCCTTAAAGAAATACAGGAAAATACAATTAAAGAGATGAAGGAAATAAATAAAACTGTGCAATTGGAATAAATAAATAAATAAATAAAACTTTGAAATTGGAAATAAATGCAATAAAGAAAACACAAACTGAGTAATTCTTGGAAGTGGAAAAGCTAGGGAAGAGAACAGGAACAAGAGATGCAAATATCACCAACAGAATACAGGAGATGGAAGAGTGAATCTCGGGTTTAGCAGATACAATAGAAGAAATTGATACATCAGTTAAAGAAAATGTTAAATATACTTGGTTTTAATCTGAGAATCTTAACATGTATTGAAGGCAGAATAACTTAGCTTATTGTAAAAATGAATATATTGTTAGAATACCTTGGGAGTACAAATTGCTTCTAAAGTTGCTGATACTTTTTATCAAGTGATACTCATGCTCAAACTTGGTGTGTATATCACAAAAAGAATAATTGAAATGCTCACAACAGAAAAAGTTTTGAAATAAAACTATGACTTTTCATGGATGACAAACAAGGCAATAATTCTTTATAAGCATTGTTGTATAAATTACTTTTTTATTGTTGTGGTAAAATACAATAACCAAGGCAACTTACAGAAGAAGCAGTTTGTTTTACTTGGTTTATGGTCCTTGATGGAGAATCTATAATTATGAAGGAAGCATGACAGCCTGTAGATGGAGCAGGAAGCTGTAAGATTCCATCTTCTACCACAAACAGAAAGCAGAGACAACTGGAAGTGAGACAAGAATATAAAATCTTAAGCTCATTCCTGTGATATATTTCTTCCATCAAAGTTTTACCTCTCAAAAAGTTGCATAAGCAAACAGTCCATAACTGGGGAGTAAGTATTCAAATACTTGAGCATGTCCGGGACATTCAAACCCCTATACTCATGAAAGATTAGTTTGTTTGTTTGTTTTTGATATGTCTGTCAGGTGAAAAATGAAAATAAAGAGAAATATATTTTAAAAATAATCTTTTTTGAAAACTGCCCTTACTTAGCTCAGCACTAGAAAGAATATCCAACGAGGAAAGGGGGGACTAGAAGATATTCTATGATTGTGAATGATGGCTGTTATTCTTTGCTTTACCATGGATACTCAGGTTAATTCCATTTTCCCCAGTGTGTACTTATCAAATAATGTTGAGTCCTTGAAACTTTTATCTGATATTGACAATTTTGAACCCATGGAAACATATACTAAACAGTGAACTAATTATTTTCTTATACTAAATACTTAGTATTATGGGAACCAAAAGTAATATGGGAACCAATGTGTAGGCCTACTTCCTTCATTGTTGATTCTTACATTTATTCATTTTAGAATGTCTTTAACTCTATGCTACCCATATAAATAGGTATGTGCATGTGTGTATAATAGACAGGAAATCAGAAACTATAAAGATATATGTTTATACACATACCAGAAGCCTTTTGTATATGTGGGGTTGTATCTGTACATGCTTAACACATTGCCTGTGCCCACATATATGTTTGCATATAGAGATCAAAATTTGATGTTTTATGTTTTCCTGAGTAAATTACCACATTATTTCTTTGAGACCAGGTCTCATATCAAATCTAGAACTCACTAATTCAGCTACACTTACTGGCCTTACATTTCCTCCTGCCTCTGTATATTTACCTCCAGCATTACAACCACAAATCACCTTGTCCAAATTGTTATATGTGCACTGGAGATCGATTCAGGTTTTTCAGGCTTACACAGTGAATGTTTTACCAACTGAACCCTCCCCCCAATTCCACATAGAACTTTGAAATTTTATGTATTGTATATTTATTTTTGTTTCTATAATGTATACTTTTAGATAAGTTGGCCTAACCTTCTCTCACATCTGTTTCTGTATGATGCCATTATTCCAAATATCCATATTAATAGCATGAAATTATAGAATAAAATATTAGATAAAAATATCAGTTCACTAATTAGGCATTCCTTGAGAGCCAGGAGGTATCTCTTCCAGACTTATTAAGATGAATTTTTATTCTATAACCCAATTACATCTCATGTGTGTATTGAAGGGGGATAATTTTCTCCTGGAAGTCTTGATATCATTGTATCCTTGCTATTTTTTTATACCTTACCAAAATATCTCTTTAAATGCTATCACTAGACTTGCTATGGTTCTTGCACTCAAGAACTCAAAGCAGCTATTATTACCTGTAAAATTCTGTATAAAATCAAGCTAGCAAGATCCAGCATGGATGCGGCATGGGCTCTCAAGGTTCTGCCCTTAGCTAAGGAGCTATTGACAGTTAGTGGCTTTAGAAAAAGAGACAATTTTCAAATATTAATAACATCGTGATTTCTTTTTAATTGTTTTATCAATTTACATTACAAATGTTTCCTTCCTATTCCCCCTCCAAGAGTTTTTCACCCCATCCTCACTCACCTTGGCCTCTGAGAGAGTCCTCCCCTCCCCACCATTTACTGGCCCACACCTCACTCACCCACTCACCCCCACCTCATGCACTCTCATCCTGCATCTCCTTCCCCTAGGGTATCAAGTATCTAAAGGATTAGGCACATACTAGCCCACTGAAGCAAGACAAGGCAGTCCTCTGCTACATAAGTACCAGGGGCTATATACCAGGCCATGTATGCTCTTTGGTTTATAGTTTAGTCTCGGGGAGCTCCCAAAGATTTGGATTATTTGATACAGTAGGTCTTTCTATGGGTTTCTATTACCTTTAGCTCCTTCAATTCTTCCCATAACTCTTCCATGGGTCTCCAACCTCAGACCAATGGTTGGCTGTAAGTGAGAGCACATGCTGGCAAAGAAGTCAAGAAACAGAAACACTCCTCCATTGCTGGTTGGATTGCAAACTGGTGTAACCACTCTGGAAATCAATCTGACAGCTCCTCAGAAAAATGGAAATAGTTCTACCTGAAGACCCAGCTATACCACTCCTGGGCATATACTCAAATGATGCTCCACCATACAAAGGGCACATGCTATACTATGTTCATAACAACATTCTTCATAGTATCCAGAAGCTGGAAACAATCCAGATGTCTCTCAACTGAAGAATAGATACAGAAAATGTGGTTCATTTATACAATAGAATACTATTCAGCTATTAAAAATAAGGACATAATGAATTTTGCAAGCAAATGGATAGAACTGGAAAATATCATCCTGAGTGAGGTAACCCAGACCCAAAGGGACATGCATGGCATGTACTCACTTGTAGTTGCTATTCCTGGTTGTCAACTTGACTATATCTGAAATGAACTACAATCCAGAATTAGAAGGCTCACCTGGCCCTAATCTGAAGGCTGAGAGATACAAGTTTCTGACCTGAATTTTGGTATGGAGATCTTGAGGTATAGTGGCTATGAATCCCAGAGGGTAAAGATAGAAAGATCTATGAGTTCAAGATCATCTGGGATTAAAGGTGTGGTGGCATAGTGGCTATGAATCCTAGAAGATTAAGACTGGAAGATCTACGAGTTCAAGCAGGGTCATCTGGGGTTAAAGGTGTGGTGACACCTTTAACCTGGGCTACACCTTTTGCTGGAGACCTATATAAGGACATTGGAAGAAGGAAAGTTCGCTCTGCTTCACCTGTTTGTCTTGTGGGACTGAGCAACTGCTGGACCCTCGGACTTCCATTCACACTGCTGCCGACCACTATTGGGAGTTGATTGTTGGGAGTTGGACTACAGACTGTAAGTCATCAATAAATTCCTTTACTACATATATACTACCATAAGTTCTGTGACTCTAGAGAACCCTGACTAAATACATCACTGTTAAATGGGTATTAGTAAAAATGTACAGAATACACATGATACAACCCACATATAGAAATTAAACAAGAAGAAAGGCCTAAGTAAAGATGTTTCAATCCCACTTAGAAGGGAGAGCAAAATAATCATAGGATGCAGAGGGAGAAAGGGACTAGGTTGAAAGAGGGGGAAAGGAAAGAAAGGGGGTAAGATCAGGTATGCTGGAAAGACAGGAGAGAAGCCCAGACAATCAGGAGAATAAATGGAAATATGTAGCAGAGATGGGGTGCAGTGGATGCAATCTCTAGAAAGTCCCAGAAACCTAGGAAGTGAGATGCTCCCAGGACTCAATGAAGATGACCTTATCCGAAATGCCCAACATTTGGGAGATGGAACGTGAAAAGGCCACCTCCAGTAGATAGAAAGGGCCCCAATGGAGAGATGGGCTACCTACTTACCTTCAAGAATTTTGATTCAGAATTTTTCCTGTCTAAAAGAAATACAGGGACAAAAATGGAACAGAGATTTAAGGAAAGCACTCCCATGACTGGCTCAACTTGGGATCCATCCCATGGGCAGGCACCAAACCCTGACTCTATTACTCATGCCATGTTGTACTTGCAGGCAGGAGCCTCACTTGCATGGTTATCCTCTGAGAGGTTCTACCAGGAGCTGCCCGACACAGATACAGGTACTTACAGCCAACAATTTAATTTTAAACATGGATTTTATACAATGCATATAAATAAACCAGTATTAATTTTATGTTTTATTCACAGAATCTAATAGTGGAGGGTCAATGGTACTATTGAGAAAATATCTTGATTGAATTTGGCCAGTTGAAAATGCATTCCTTCCTTAATTGCATAGTTTGTCATTTATTTTCTTTGTTTAGACACAGATAAATTACTTACGAATGAGCTTTTCAGTGATGTCAACAGTAAGAACATGTGGTTTTATTTGTTCAGAAAAAATTGCTAGTGACCAGTATTGGATGCAGCATAAACATTTGAGATGAAATGACTATTTAATTAGATATTTAATTACTTTTAATCAATGAGAAGACACTCAGATATTATTGATGGCACTGTTGATTTTGATACTCCTTGAGGGGATATTAGTGAGTTTGAATTCAATGTGTTTTCTATCTACAATATTGCAATGAAAGATGTATGAGTCTAAAGGATCTACACCAACAGATCAATGAACTACAAGCCTTAAACAAATTGTATAAACCTTGTTTCAAAGACATATTTCAATGGCCATGCTTTTAATATTTCATTAGAGGTCTGTTTCGGCAAAGATTTGTTTTTCCTATCTAGCCTTTTTACCTTGTATGTTCTAAGATGAATGAATGTCAAATTAGCAAACTGATAATTATATACTGGTTTCTGTTTTTTTTTTTGTTGTTGTTGTTGTTTTGCTTGTTTTGTTTTGTATGTAATCAACATTGCCAAAATGGAGTAACTCCTAAGACTTTGAGAAACTACTCAAGGGAAACTTCAAAATTGTTCTTCTCCTGGAAGTATTTAATGTCAATTATCTGTCCTTTTAAGTTTATAACTTGCTGATAAGATGTTGTGAGAAACTCTGGCTTAAGCATATTATAACATAATTATCATACAATTTGACAATCATAACTGATTATACATACTTGGTTATAAGAAACCTTGAGGAAAGCATTTAGGCTAACTGCAGATCTTCACCTCTCCCTCCTTTCCTCTGAATCCAACACTCTAGTCTAATCCCCAGCTCTCTCCAGCAACATCCCTTACCTAACCATCTCATCTCCAGTAGATCACAGAGGTCTTTACCTCACTCCAAACAGTTCAAAACCTGAAGTGGAAATAGAACCAACAAAGAAAACCAAACAAAGAAAATCTGCAAGAAGAAAAAAAATGGTAGCTCAAACAGAAATCTCAGAGGTAAGCCTTATCAGAAAAATTACAAGAGGTGGAAGTGAGAATCTGAGGTATAAAGGACACATAGAAGAAATAGATACTTCAGTCTAAGAAAATGTTAAATTTAAAAACTCCTGTCACAAAATATCCATCAAATATGGGAAGCTAGGTAAAGACCAAATTTAAGAATAGAGGAAAAAGAAAAAAAACCCAGGTCAAAGGCACAGTAAATATGTTCAATACAATCATGAAAGAAAATTTCCCTATCCTCAAAAAGGATATGCATATCAAAGAAAAAGAAGCCTAGACAACACTAAATCCATTGGACCAAAAAAGAATGTCCCCATAGCACATAGTAATCAAAACACTAAATGCACAAAACAACTAAGGAATATTTAAAGCTGCATGGAAAAAAATACCCAAGTAAAATACAAATGCAGACCTATTAAAATAAGATCCGACTTCTCAGTGGAGACTCTCAAAGCCAGAAGAAGTAAATAGGAAATTTATGATAAAACCCAATTTAAGTAATACATGTGTACAAATCTATCCATACATCAAGCACTAGAATAGGAAATCTATTTTAAGGAGGTTAATCATTCCCAGAAAAATACAAGGAATAAATAAGCCTGGAGCAGTAAATTAGAAGAAGAGATACATGTGTATGCACATACATAAACACACACACACACAAACACATACACACAAACCAACAAAATCCATAATCCACAAACACTGGTGACTTATATCTCTAAGCATCAATAGTGTCCATTCCCCACTAATAAGATACAAGCCAAAGAATCAATTCAGAAACAGAATCCATCTCTCTGCTATATCCAAGAAATACATTTTAACATCAAGGACAAAGAACATCTTAAGGTAAAAGGATGGGAAAAGATATTTCGAGTAAATTGACATAAAAAGCAAACTGGCTTTACCATTTTAATATCCGAAATAGAGACTTCCAACCAAACTAATCAAAAGGGACAGGATGGACAGTAAATATTTCTACAAATAAAAATCCACAAAGAGGAATTTGCAATTCTTAATATGTATGCACTAAACACAAGAGCACCCACATTAAAAATGTAATGCTACTTTTCTTGGCTTCTTTTTCTTTTCTTTGTTTTGTCATATGTGCTAGTATTTGTTATATCATATATCATTTAATATATAATAACATGTTATTATCTCTTAGATTATAAGGTTTATAAGCCACTTATTTTATAATGAGAAACAGAAAGAGATGGATTTGGATGGGAGGTGAGGTCAGGAGTGAAAACCTGTAGTAAGAATTAGAAGATGTAGAATGAGGAAAAAAACACAGTCATAATCAGAATGTATTACATGAGAAAAATAACATATTTTCAATAAAAGAAAAAAAAACTTGTATTTACTCTAGATCTTTTTCAAGGAATGTTTTCAGAGTTTTGTTTTCCTTTGTGTGTGTGTATGTGTGTGTGTTTGTCTTTTTGTTTGTTCAGACCAGAAAGATGATGTCACACAAGCAGATATATATATAGAAGTATGAAACAAGACCTGGACTCTTAAGCAGATCTAATAAAGATATGAAAATCAAAGATGGTACAAATATAGTGTGTCAGTTGAAGAGTTGGTGTGTGTATTGAAGTGAAATGGGAAGCAGCATGGGCTTCTTGTTTCAGGCAGAATTTTAGATATAATAGAAATTATTATCATTATACTCTGAAAGATTTTCAAGATATACCCATCAATCTATCACCCCTACATGATTCTTAGTCACAATAATCATGACACTGTTATCATGGCTTCTAAGTTATAATGTCAGAATCAAATCCCAAGTACTCCCCTAATTGTGCTTCATTCCTATTGCCCAGTGAAAAAATTGTTTCTGGATATTTACTGAGATATAAAATATTAGCATAATCATAAATCAGAATCCAGACAACTTTGTTAAAAATGTGTCTCCAACGTTAACTTTCTGTTATCATTAAAATAATTATTCAGCCTTTTTAGGAATAATTTTCTCTTCTTTCAAAGGAAAATAAAAACAGATTTGACTTTGAAGGGCTGTCAGGATTACTTGATATAGTTATGCAATAAAATTTCCATAATGCATGCCAAATAGTAAGTTTTCAAAGATGCTACCTGCAACCAGCATCAGTGGGAGCAGTGATGGTGCCATCATCCTCAGCAATAGCATTACCATCATTAGCATCATTAAAATCATCACTTTGATTTGTACGTAGTCATACTTCCTGTCTTAACTTGAATCTTTGGCTCATGACCCTTGATGGAGATGATACATTTCCAATTATGCTGTTTCCAAAGTTATTATATTTTGAGTGTAGTCTTCCTAAGTAAAAACCAATCCTATATTCTTTGTGCTTAAAACACATATGCAGCAAATCTCTAAGAAGATATACAACTTTTAAATTAGGATGAAGAGTTCCTGATCCCTCAAACATGTCATTATAATTCCTGCTGTCTGTTGCCAACTAATATGCATTCATTTTCAATTTATTCATTATTCACATTGACTTTTCTTTTATTCTTTACAACACCAGCTCAAATAGCCTAAGGGTCAACTGAAACTTGATGTAGGTATGAGGGTGACCTGAGGGTGACCTTGAACTCCTTTTTTTTTTTTTAGATATTTTCTTTATTTGCATGTAAATTTCTCCTTTCCCAGTTTCCCCTCCAAAAAACAAACAAACAAACAAACTAAAACAACAAGAACAAACCTTTGTTGCCATCCCCCTCCCCATGCCTGCCACCTCCTTTAATTGGCTGTATTTGCCTTTCAAGTGCTGAGTATGTAGTCCCACTCCTGGATGCACTTTCACTTTTCTGTAATGTGCCTGCACCTTTGTAGCTGGATTCAGTCTCTCAAAGGAAAGAGTAGGGTGTATGTACTTTCTCATATTCAGACTCAATAACAAGTGTTTCATTGTTACTTTTCCAATATAGACTTTAGCAGGCATATCCATTTGAATTGTTATTGCACAGCTGTACAGATATTAGAACAGAGTTTAATTGTTGTTTCAGTGTCAGAATTTGAGGCCAGTAGTTATCAGGACTAGCAAAACCAACCTTTTGTGATTCTCAATTGCTATCATGAGTCTTACATACTATCTGTGACAATTGACATGCATTGATATGGAATTCAAAATTAAAATATTGCCTTTCCTTAGTGATTCTACGTCAGAATCTACTCCTTTTTGGTAATTGTTTTAAACTAGGATCTCAACCATTTTCAGTCTCATAAGCCATGAATATCTCTTCAATATTGGCATGAACTTAACTAATTTAAATAATTCCATCTGAGAATCAATTTAGAAAATTAAAATAAATGTCCCTTGGGCATAAAACTAATAATAATATTCCTAGAAACAACCTTGCTACAATGTGATTATTTTAGATATAAACAATACAATAAATAGATAAGATAAAAGCAAGCCCAAGGCCAGATGGATTTAGCTCAAAATTACCCCAGACTTTCAAAGAAGAGCTAATACTAACACTCCTCAAACTATTTCATAAAATACAAACAGAAGAAACATTTCCAAACTCATTCTATGAAACCATAGCCACTCTGATACCTAAACCACACAGACTCAACAAAGAAAGAGAATTCCAGACCCATTTCCCTTATGAACATTGATATAAAATTACTCAAAAAAAAAAAAAATACTGGCAAACTGAATCCAAGAACACATTCAAACATCATCCACCAAGTTCAAGCAGGCTTCATCCCAGGAATACAGGGAGGTTCTGTGGGGGACCAGCCAGAGGGCCCACACTCTGTAGGTGCTCTTGGACTGGAGATTTATTGAGAACCTGTGAATACAAGCGGGTGAGAGAGAGACACAAAGAAGACACCAAGTAGCTTTATCAAGGTGTGTCTTTACTAGGGGAAAACTGGGTTTATATAACAAGAGGCAGAATCGAAACTATGAAGGCAAAACCGAAACCATAAGTCTAACATAAACAAGAGACCAGAGGAAGGAACTTCAAAGGCAAGTCCTGCAAGGTGAGATAGCTGTAAGCAGTCTTTGATCTAAGGCAGTCAGGGATTTGCTCTGCAGGTGGCATCCTTAGTCCTGGGTCTGTGACAGAGTTTCGCTTTTGGAACTCTCCAGGCTAAGTGGGAGGGAGCCCACAAGGTTCAATATATGAAAATCCACCATATAAACAAACTGGAAAAAATTGCTTGATCACCCTAGTAGATGCTGAAAAAGGCTTTGACAAAGTCAAACAAAAAGTCTAAGAAAGATCAGGGTTACAAGGTGCACATTCAAACATAGTAAAAGCAATATATAGCAAGCCAATAGCCAACATCAAATTAAATGGAAAGGAAATTAATACAATTCTACTAATATCAGGGACAAGACAAGGTTGTTCACTCTCTCTGTATCTATTCAATATAGTACTAAAACTTCTACCTAGAGCAATAAGGCAAATAAAAGAAATCAAGGGGATACAAATTAGAAAGGCAAAAGTCAAAATATCACTATTCCTAAATGATATGATAGAATACTTATGTGACCCAAAAAATTCTACCAGATAATTTTGACATCTGATAAACACCTTCAGCAAAGTAGTTGGTTACAAAATTAACAAAAAAATTAAAAACAAAGGTCAGTGTACCTCCTTTATACAGAAGAAAATCAGCCTGAGAAAGAAATAAAGGAAACAACTTAATTTACCATAAACCCAAACAATATAAAAATATTGTGGTGTTACTCTAATCAAGCAAGTGAAAGACTTGTATGACAAGAACTTCAAGTATCTGAAGAAAGAAATTAAGGAAGATATCTGAAGATGGAAAGATCTGCCATGTTCATGGATCAGTATAAGTAACACTGAAAATAGCCATCTTACCAAAACTACAGATTTAATGTAATTATCATTAAAATTCTAATACAGTTTTTTAAAATTGAAAAGAGCAATTCTCAACTCCGTATGGAAAACAGAAATCCTAGAATAGATAAAATGATTCTGTACAATAAAAGAACTTCTGGAGCTATTACCATCCTTCAACTCAAGCTATACTACAGAGAAATAGTTTAAAAAAATGCATAGTATTGGAATAGGAACAGATACGTTGACCAATGGGATTTGATCTAAGGCACTGAAATAAACCCATATCTCCATGGACACTTGATTTTTGGCTAATAAGGCAAAAACCGTACAATGGAAAAAAGAAAGCATCATCAACAAATAGTGGTGGTCAAACTGTATGGCTGCATGTAGAAGACTGAAAGTTGATCCATATTTACCCTCCTGCACAAATCCCAAGTCCAAGTATATCAAAGATCTCAAATAAAACATTAAATCTAAGAAGACAAAGTGTGGAATGGCCATGAAGTCATTGGTACAGGAGACAATTTCCTGAACAGAACACTGATGGCCCAGGTTCTAAGATCAGCAATTGATAAATGGGACCTGATGAAACTGAAAAGCTTCTATAAGGAAAAGGAAACTGTCAATAGGGAAAAAAATGGCAGTCTACAGATTGGAGAATGATCTTTACCAACTCTATATTCCTACACAGAGACAATACCCAAAATGTATAAAGAATTCAAGAAATTAGACACCAACAATCCAAATAACCCA
>NW_022196912.1:53311820-53321645 GCF_008632895.1 Mastomys coucha | reverse complement strand
AAAAAAAAAAAAAAAGCAAAAACTGGAGTACAGAGAGAGCAAAACAGAATTTCAACAGAGCAATTTCAAATTGCTGGGGAATACTTCAATAAATGTTCGACATTCTTAGTCATCAGGGAAATGCAAATCAAAACATCCCTGATACCAATCTTATACCTGTCAGAATAGATAAAATAAAAAACTCAAGTGATAGCATATGCTGGCAAAGATGCAGAGCAAGGGGAACATTCCTCCATGGCTGGTCTAAGGGCAAACTTGTACAGCAACTTTGGAAATCAATTTGGCAGTTTCTTGGAAACCTGGGAATATGACCCAGCCATACCACTCCTGGTCATGCTCCACTATATAGAGGGACACTTTCTTAACTCTGTTAATCACACCTATATTCATTATAGCAAGAAGCTGTAAACAACCTAGATGACCTTCAACTGAAGAGCTGATAAAGAAGAAGTGGAATACTATTCAACTATTAAAAAACAAAGAATTTGAGAATGTTATCCTGAGTGAGGCAACCCTGACCCATAAAGACACATACGGTGTATACTAGCTTATAAGTGGCTGTTACCCATAAAATGCAGAACAACCATGCTATGATCAACAGACTGCCCCCAGATCCCACAAACCAAAACAAACAGAAAACAAAAACAAAAAACAAACCCTGAGTAATAAGGAGGTACTAAGGGTAGATGTTTGAATCTCACTCATAAGTGGAAGCTAAAGTCATCAGAGGTGGGTAGAAAGGGAGAACTGGGTAATAGAGTGGGTAATGGGAGGGATGGGGAGGTTGGTCAGATATGGGAAGGGGATGGATGGGAGAGAGCTGGGAGTGAGAATGGAAATCAGCATGGGGAATCTCTAGTGACTAGCTGGAGGCCTGGGACTGGGAGAATATGAAGACTCTATCAGGGTGACCTTAGCTGAGATTCCTATCAGAGGAGTATATAGACTGAACTGCCCATATTCTGTAGCAAAGAAGGACTTCCAGAGGAGTTAGGGACATCATTCCACTCACAAAACCTTCAACCGTAAACCTACAAAATGTGCAATGATAAAGATGGGACAGAGACTGAGGGAACAGCCAACCAATGACTGTCATTCCATGTGAAAGAGCCAACTCCTGACACTATTAAGGATGCTCTGCTATGCCTATGGACAGGAACCTAGCTGAGAGGCTTCAAGCAGCAGCTGATGGATGTAGATACAGAACAAAATCCAAGCATCAGGTGAAGCTCAGAGCTTCTTGCAGAGCAGTTGGAGGTAGAAGTGAGCAAGTTGATGTGTTAAAGAACACCACAAGAAGACCCACAGAGTCAACTAACCTGGGGCTTTGGGGCTCACAGAGCCTGGGCTATCAACTAAGGAGCATGCAGAAGCTGGATCTAGACTCCCTACTTATTTATAGCACATGTGCAGCTTACACTTCATGTGACTCTTCCAACAAATGGAACAGGTGATGTCTTAGTCTATGATCCCTGCCTTTGGATCCCTTTCCCCCTACCTGGACTGCCTGGTTTGTCTTCAGTGGGAGAGGACTAGTTCTTCTGGGACTAGATATCCTTCGATGGGGTGATACCCACGTGGGCTCTCCTCAGAGGAGAAGGTGGGTTACAGGGGAGGGATGTCTAAGGGTGGACTAGGAGTGGAGTAGGGATGGAGGTGGGACTAGGAGGGGGAGTATGGATGGAGGCTGTGATTGGAATGTAAAGTGAATATATTTTCTTTTAAAAATAACCTATTTTTTTCTAAAAAGGATTTAAAAATAATCATGATGCTCTGATGCCATTGGCTGATCAACTTTTAGTAAAAAGTCAGAAAATAAATGGGTAGGGATGTTTCTACAACTTTCAGGCAGGATATAATTCGAATAATCATTACAATGCCATGTCCAGATTTCAACCAGATATGGGAGGGGCAGAGAAATTAGCACTGAATAATACAAGGATAATCTTAACACAATGTACAATAACATTATGTCTACATTAGGAGGCATGGGCATGTTGGAGGATTGTGTCACTGTCTTTAAGCTTTGAGGTTTTAAAAGCACACAGCACTCTCAGTTAGCCTTTCTTGCTGCATTATGGTTGTTGTCTTAACAAACAAGCTCCCATCACAGCTCCAGAGTCATACCTGTCTCTGACATGAGGAAGGTACCGTGCCTAGCTGAGGGGTTATGGGTAATGGATGGCTCCTGGGACAGGAAATGTTTTTCCTCAATACATGCTCTCTCACATTGAGTTTCAATTTTCTTTCCTAACAAACAAGGAGAAGACAAAATGATTTTGCCCTTTGAAAAGATTGTTTGCTTCACATATAATAAAGCTGTCTTTGTGACTGCTACAAAAGGCACTCTCTGAATTATGGAACCAGGGAACAAATGACTACAATTTACTTTTGCCACCCTCTGATTATATATACTGAAGGAAGCATTGCTTGGTATAATTAGATAAATATTTTCCCTAAGCTATTGGTTTTTAGTCTTAGCTTCCTATGCAGATCACTGGAAAACTTTAAGACATAGAGAAACCCAGTACCATTATGTCACTACAGATATTTTATCTTAGGTGGTCGGAGACAAATTCCAAGTCTCAGGATATTTTAAAAGTGTTCACAGTGATTCTGTTATTATTCGAAAAACACCAAAGCTATTATGTTTCTTCTTCTGACCTTTACATGAACACAATATTGATTGGTGTGAATGTCACCAATAGTGGTTTCAGCCAACTCCTCAAAGAACAATAAATAAGCAGACACAGAAGAGCACTGTCCTATTATCGCCATTATGTGTAGCTATTTTGCAAACTGAATATACCCCTTTGGATTAGGTATATGGAACTCTGATTAGAAAGGTTATCTCTAATTTTAGAGATGTTTACTTGCACAGGAATAATAGTGTGTATTTACAACATTTGAGGGGAAAATGAAGTTTGTATGCTTCAAATGTTTATGATTGAGATGATTTAAACCTTAAAATCAATAACAAATGAAAGTTGAAAGTGAAAAACATAATTGGGACTGATGAAAACATACTTTGCTCATTATATTGTAACTACATCTTGAATCTAATGTAAATTAGGAATTATGCCATTTGCATATTTGAGTATAAAGTTTGTAAATAAATTAAACATTGATTTAAAGTATGTAGCTGTGCTGGCTGGTTTTGTGTCAGTTTGACACAGGCCAGAGTTATCTTAAAGGAGGGAGTTTCAATTGAGAGATGCTTCCATGTGATCCAGCTGTAGGGCATTTTCCTAATTAGTGATTGATGGGGGAAGGCCCAGCCTATTGTGGGTGGTACTATTCCTGAGCTGATAGACCCAGATTGTAACAGAAAGCAGGTTAAGAATATCACAATGAGCAAGCCATTAAGCAGCACCCTGCCATGCTCTCTTCTTCAGCTTCTTCCTCCAGGTTCCTGCCCTGCTTGATTGTCTGTCTTGGCTTCCTTCAATGATGGACTGTTCCAAGTGTAAGCCAAATAAACTATTTCCTCCAGAAGTTGTTTTGGTTATGATATTTCATCACAGCAATAATAATCCTAATGGGGTGGTGGCATTGACATCTGCTCATCAATGATGGTAGTGGCATGAACATTCTAAGTTCCTAAAATTCTTAACATTTTCCTGCAATTGATTTTCAGCATTTATCAAATTACTATATTTTTGATAGGATTTTGTCATAATGTTTAATTTTTAAAATTTACTCCATGAATTTCTGATTTAAGTGTAGTAAGAATATATTATATAAATTTGGCCTAGAGATAGGAATTTTAAACAATTTGTGAAATGGCCCTAAACATACTTCTGGCACTCAGTACTACATAGTTATACAAAGAAGTATTCTCAGCATTAAAGATTAAAAGTAAAAATTTTATCTGCTCAGAAAAATGAATATATGCTTTATATTCTGCAGAATGAGATCTTTAATAAAGATTTAATATTTAATATAAAGAACCAGATCCATTTTATTAGTTTGCTTTTATATTAGTAATGGAAAATTATATGACCACCAAAGAATTGTATACATTTTCTCCACATCCTCTGTATTTCATACCAGAACTTGGTAGTTAAATACTATAAAAAATATAACAAACACTTTGGTCATAGGACATGGATAAATTGAGTTGGAGCTGAACTAGAAGTACTTTCTCCCATGGCCTGCCTCCACAGTGCCAAATGGGTCTAAGCAGGTACTGAAGTAGAAAAGTCATCAGTGGACATACCCAGTTGTGAATCCTACAAGCCACATTAGTTACCTTCTAGAAGACAGGGCTTTCTAAGACAACAGTGGCATGTGGATTTGAGGTCTGCTGGACTTGGGGAAGGGGGTGGAATTCATATTTGATTCTGTAGGCCTGCTCAAAATCTCAGGCCTCTAAGCAGGAAACATATTACTATATTTTTTTGTTTTTATTTTTGAGATTATGATAAAAATTGTAATCTTTATCCCTTTCCTCTTCCACCTTAACACCTTCCTTCATTCTCCTGCTTGTCCCCTTCTACTTTATGGTCTCACTTTAATTAATCATTGTTGCATGCATACGTGTATATACATAAACATTCCTAAATATCTGTTCAGACCACATAATGATACTTGCATGTATGTTTTCAGGGAAGACCATTTGGCACTGGAAAAGCAAATGTTGTGCCCTTTCATGTGGAAGATGATCAGTCATGTGACCAGCTTTCCTCACCTGCCTATAGTCCTCTGTGGAAGGTAGAGTCCTTGTGGGCTTTACCTTAAACTCTTAGGTATATCCATTGATACTATTGCCCTTGTTGAGCTTAAATTTGTCTTACCAGTATGGCTGTCATTGTTTTGTTAAATGATCATATTATCAAAACACCTGAAGATTAAGGTTGCATCCAGTCTTCATTTGAGAAGTTCCATACTGTGGCAGTCGTGAATATAGAAATGTAGAACTGATTCAAGTGCTGATCATAATACTTTTGTGATGGTGTGATGCTCAGCCCTATGTACAACAGCTAAACAACCCTCACCAAGTCTCAGGGCACATCATGGAGAGGGAGGCCACAGGATAAGCTCAAAGAGTTTGCCCTCTAAGCCCTACCCTCACCAAGGCACTATATACACCGATAGGTTTTTGCAGAGGAGCATAATTTTCTTTACTGGAATAAAACAGAAGTGGATGGGGTTGAAAATGTTAAAAATCATTGTATAAACCTTCAAAAGTATCCACAAATAAACTTGATTTTAAAATCTCAAAAATCTTTATGAATTACTATTACTACATGTTTCATTTATACTGCTATATGCCTGGGGTTGTCTAAAACTTTCTTGGGCAAAAAGGACTGGTCAGTCAAAAAGTTAAAAGTACTGACATATGGTATAATTCAGTCAAATAAACTAATAAAAAAGACAACAAATTGCACAATCTAATGTACATGAAGTCCTACTTCAAATTTCTATAATGTTAATTTTTATTGGGTTGATTTTTAACTACCCTGTCTTTTTGATGCCCCAAACATCAGTTATTATAAGCAACCTCTGTAGACCTCCTCAATCTTTGATATTTCTCTGACTTTGTAAAACCACCTTGACTGATATAGTCCAATACTCTGCGCAATTGCCACATAATATGTCCAGAGAAAAACACCACCATTTGACTGGTTTCACCCAGTCATGGGGTCCTTTCTTTCTTAGGCAATCATACTAGATATCTATATACTATATTCTATAACTTTTTAAAAATGGTACTTCTGGTCCTGTAAAATGGCCCAATAGATTAAGGCTCTTTTGACAAATCCATTGTGGGGATCCTCATGAGGAAAGGAGAGAATTGAGTCTGAAGTGTTTTCCTATAAACTTTACAAATGCTTGGTGACATGCTTACTCACACACACGCACACACGCACACACACACACACACACACACACACACTCACTCACTCATATAACCATACATATATACATACATACATACAACTTTATAGAGAGATGACAGATAGATACATAAATAGATAGATAATAGATAGATAGAAAGAGTAGATAGATAGATAGATAGATAGATAGATAGATAGATAGATAGATGGATAGATAGATAGACAGAAAGATAGGTAGGTAGACAGATATATAGATAAAGATAGATATGAAAGAGATATGAAAGAGAGAGAGACAGAGACAGAGACAGAGACAGAAAGAGAGGCAAGCAGAGACAGAGACAGTGTAATCTGGAAAGGTACTTTGTACCCAGCTTCAATCACAGCTAATTTTTTTTTTCTATCTTACAGAGGAGAACTTGTCCAAATTCCTGTCTCACACTCATCAAAGTTCCAACATTGTCTTCCACAGGACTTGTTTCCTAAATGCACCAGAGATAAATCATGTAAGCTCCTTCCTGTCCAATCTGCTCTCTTCTGCACTAAGTCTCTGGCTCCCCTCCTTCAAAAGATCCCACCTATTCCCTCCTGTCATATATATTTTGAAACAATTAATCTTTACTAGATCATTTTCATATGTATATTGCCACTCATCTAACCCCTAAGCAAATACCACATTTTTTCATTTTTTTTGTTTTTCTTTCTGCTGTTTTTATCCTATTTCTTTCTGTAGCTCTTTGCTAGGTCACACATAGTCATTGTCTTCAGTTTTCTTTTCACATTGTCTGTAAATCAGACCATTCTATTAAAGAACATTCTAATTTCTAAATTAATGAATCTAATATTCAGTTATTTCAACTCACCATACATGGTATATAGCAACACTTGACCCCAAATTATTATTCTTTCCTCTTAACTTTAGATTAATGTGTTGTAGATAGTATGTTTAAGCCCTCTCATTATTCATGTTGAAGATAAAATTCCTAGTATAAATGCAAGTGGGACATTTCCAAAGAGGAGGTAATTACTTTTCAATGAGATCATGCTGTCCCCTTGCTCTTTCTAGAACGTGTTAGTCATGCTCTTGCTTCAGGGAACTGGACAAGGTGTACCCCTTTCCTAAGTATCCCTAGAACCAGCGTTTTAAAATCCATAACCCCAGCATGATACATGCCTACTCAATGATGTCATTCTTGACTTGACTCTCACCTCCACAGCCTCTGCCCTCAACAGTTCTGCTCACTATTTATCTGTGGAAACTCCATGTTCTATCTAAAATGGCTTGATTTTTTAATGTTCCTTAAGTTTTATTTCTGAAATTAGACAAAAAGTGGGTAAAACTGAAGAATTTATTTATTTAGTTAAGTTTTTTTTGTATCCTAAATTTCTAGAATAATATTCATCAGTCACCATTTCCTTGACACTATTTGTATATCAATAAATGATTAAATAATTTTTTTTTTACTCACATAAAACTTCACATGCCATATGTGACTCTCATAACAAATCTTTGAGGAAAGTGCCATTCTCATACTTCAGTGAGTCTTCAAGAAAGTAAGCAGCCTCCCTTAAATTTTCTACTTTTTAACCATAAATCTAGAAATAAATTAGGAATAAAAGAGTAAGGCCAAGCTTGGTTCTTAATGCTTAAAACCAAACTAGACAATAATCTTAGTTCTTGCTGTACTTAGTAAACTTATATTTTAATTAAACATTGAAGAGTTCACTTATATCACATAAAAGTAATAATATGAGTAGCTGTAAAATTACACATCTGGTTGTAGGAATGGGGTTGTGACCACTGTTCATGGCAATTCTGTAATTTGGGTCATTTTTATAGCTTTTCCATTAAACTTGTATCAGTGACAAAAACAAGTATTCTCATGAGATTTGTCAAATCAGAAACTCAAAGTATATCTCAATGGTTTTAGAAGTTCATGTTCTTCACTGTACATTTGATGGAGACTCACTAAAACCACACGAATAGAGAAAAGGCTACGACTGACTAAGTAGGTATTATTCCCCACATGTGGGTAAGGGCATTAAAAGACAGGAGGAGTAAAATAAAAGCCAAACAAGCTTATCTCTCACCAACAAAACCAGCTGAGCGCTTAGCTCTTTGTTCTTGGTGGCTAGCCAGCTTTGCTCTCTGCTCCTCTTCTCCCTTCTTCACCTGAACCATGTATCTCTGTGGTTCCCATATTGTTTCCGTGGTTACAGTATTTTCTATGCTATGCACAGCCAGACTTTTTTTGTTTTATCATTTAGATTGTCAATCATGACTATAAAAATTTCCAGCAGAATTATTATGCTCTATTAAGCCAAGCATGATTCGTGATATGGGAAAATTTTAGCAGAAACTGAAGCAATTTGCAGTGTTTCTTTGCTCAGACCCTTAACTGAATCTATAAAGCCTTGGATTTCAAAAACAGTCATTTCACTGGCACAGTCTGCTGATTTAATTTTTGGAAGGAAACCTAAAATGGGGCTGACTTCCTGTCAATCTTTATTGTATTTCAAATGATGTTCTTTATATACTTAAAGATAAATGTTTTTCAAAAACATTGGAGTTTTATCTGATTTTTCATAAAACTTAGTGATATTAACTACTAATATTGCTATCCAAGTGATACAATTGTCTGCTGGGTTTGGGCATTCAATAGCCATTCTTGAGAACAGGGTTTTCTAAATCCTATGGCTCTGGTAGCAGTTAAAGTCATAGATGAGTCAGTAACAGTGGAATATAAATAAATAAATGTCCACAGAAAGACAGATGGGGCACTAAACTCAGTTATGATGACCTAGACTCATAATTGCTTATTAAATTATAAAATAGTACTGGAATACTGTTTTCTGGAAAGTGGATGGCTTCAGAAATGTCAGCTAATCTGGAAATCATGTATTGAGACTATTTTTCATCAAAACCAAGATTAGATCCTTCCATTTATAAGTTTTTTTTTTTACTATAACCTATAAACATGACATTCAATATTATACAAAAAACCAAAAACACATTTTGTATTTTCATTTTGAGTTGAAAATATGGGTATATAACCAAATGTCTCAGTTTCTCCTCAGAATATAGGGCTTGAACCATGTCATCTATTTCCCTCTTTCGGGTTCTGTTCATAGAGTGGCTGAGGAAATGCACTGAGCAGATGCATAGGTATTTAAGATCTCCTCCACATATTTATTCTTGGCCTCAGCCTCACCTAAAGATTGTTTAGCCACTATCCACTTCTTCCTTTGACAATATCAGTAAAGGCTGTGGTTTTTCAGTTTTCTAGTGTTTTCATTTTAAGATAATAAAAAATATTCTGTTAAGTTTAAAACTATAGGTACAATAAATAAAAAATTATCACCACATGAGGGGCCAAAAACTTAGTGTAGATGCACAAAAATATGGGTAGAACTTTATGGAAATATAAAATCCAACTGACAGTGACATACTCAGATCAGCTGGGTCTTAGGTTTTCTATTGCTGTGATTACAGTACCATGATCCAAAGCATCCTGAGAAAGAAAGGGTTTACTTCAGCTTGTAATTCTACTATACACCCCAACACTTGAGGTTATCAGAGCAGAAACTCAAACAGGGCATAAACCTGGAGGCAAGAGCTGATGTAATGCTTTAGAAGGATGCTGTGCACCAGCTGGCTCTCTATGGACAGCTCAGCTGGCTGAAACAGCATAAAGACCACTGGTCCAGAATGTAGCACCACCCATAGTGAGTTGAGACCTCCCACATTCAATATTCATCAAGGAAATGCACCACAGGCTGGACCTCATGCTAGTCTTATGAAAGCATCATCTCAGTAGAGATTCCCCTTCCAATATATCAATAGTTATTGGAAGTCGACACAAAACCAACCAGAACAAATTATCTATGAATCTTATTTTTTAATCTAAAAATGGAGTCAAAGTCAGTTCCTTTTCATAAATAACTGTATTATACAAACTAGTTCTGTTGCCAGATACAGTAAATATAT
>NW_022196912.1:53291282-53311810 GCF_008632895.1 Mastomys coucha | reverse complement strand
ATATATATAAATATATACACACACACACACACACACACACACACACACCACACACACACATACACCCACACCCACCCACACACACACACATCCATATATATATATACGTATATTTATATTCACTACATCTAGTTATTTGGTGAGATGTAGAATCAAAGAAGCAGCACATACATACCTTTCTTTGATGAGACATTGCCAATATAGCTTTAGTTATGAGCACATTGAAATAGAATTTGGGTTCTGATTTAAAATATTCCAACTATATTTTCATAAAGTAACTTAATTTCTTTAAATACATTTCTCCTATAGAACCAAGGATAGTGTACCATATTAACATGGTAAATATACACAATGTATATAAAATTGAGTCTGCTTATTTAGAACTTCCTAAACTAGAATGCCAACCACTATCGTATATGGCTGATTCTTTCAGGCAGTTCCAAGTATCTAAAACATCAGAGTGAAAAAAGAAAAGTCAGAGGACTGAGTAATTGGAGGTAATTTTTAGTGGTTGTGAGGGGCAGACTAGCCAGAAATTGGCCCTCTTCTGTAACTGACTTGGGAAATATATTTGATTTTGTATAATTGGTCCTGGGTTTGAGGTTAACAGGGAGGAAACAAGATTGATAAGCTGAAAGTCTTCCACTAAGACAAGACTTTGGATATTTCTGCTACATGGGTGTGATTTTAATTCCAAATCATCTGCTGCAAAACTTCATGTTGGCTTCTTAAGGCAGTATATGTAGATGTATGGATTAGAATTTTGTTTTGTTAGATGTCGCCTGCCATAGTTCGATTTTATGTGCAGTCCTTTGTCTTACACACTGATTTCATTTCCACTGATATTATTTCTAAAATAATCTGATATTTCATCAGATTGTTTATTTGGATATATGATTGATATGAATAAATGAATAATTAGAAGAAGTTGGCACTATACATGTTATATCATATTTAAGCAAAATGAAACAATCAGTTAATTGAATAGGAAAAATAATTCATTTTGACGAACTGAATATTTACTTAAATTTTATTTTAGTGAAAGTCCCACAAAACACACTTATAAAGACACCAATTCTTACAGGAATACAAACATAATATGAGTGTCCCATCATCTGGGGCCAGGATGAAGTGTTACTCCTCAGAGGCATAAAATTGCATATCCATCCAATTGCTTTCTAGGTGGTGTTTCCCTTCCTTGGAAGCATCTGGTAAAGGTTGCTTGCTAGACAGGATATTGAGTCAGAGTTCTGTTCTTGTATGACAATAACCACAGTCATGTTCTGCAAATGTTCATTTAGTGATAGTGTCTGCACTTAACTCAATATAGCCTTGTTGTCACTTGTCAGGTAAATCAAAGGCACATAGAGCATATTGAATGCATGTTATTATCTAAGTGTATCAGTCATGCATGAATAATCCCAAAGGTTCCATTTAAAGTAAGAAATGCAAAGCCTGCCTTGGATAAGAGTAGGAGTCTAGGACACATGTTCTAGAAATAGGAAATTATAAAATGCTACACAATGATTTCCTTGTTTGCAATTTTAATGTTAGCTTATTGAAACTAAAAAGTCGCACTAAATATATAGTTTTTATAACCATATAAAATGTATTGAAAATTTGTTTCTGACCATGTGGAATTGTTGAGGGTCATGGTTTTCAAATTTATTATAATAATTACACTTTGGAAAGTCTTAATAGTTATTTCATCTTCCTCCTCTCTTCAGATTACTTTAAAATTAAGAAATAAACTTCATAATTTTCCCTGATTGTAGGGATGTCCTTTATATAGAATGCTTCATTTTTTTCTTTTTTTATTAGCTATTTTCTTTATTTACATGTCATATGATATCTCCTTTCCCAGTTCCCCCCTGAAAAAAATAAAATAAAAATAATAAAAATCAAAAATAAAAATGAAAGCAAACAAATAAAAAACCCTGTTCCCTCCTCCCTCCCTCTGCTCACCAACCCACCCTCTCCCACTTCGTGGCCCTGGCATTCCCCTACACTGGGGCATAGAACCTTCACAGGGCCAACGGTTTCACCTCCCATTGATGACCAACTGGGCCATCCTCTGCTGCATATGCTGCTAGAGCCATTAGTCCCACCATGTGTACACTTTGGTTGGTGTTTTTGTCCTTGGGAGCTCTGAGGGTACTAATTAGTTCATATTGCTGTTTGCCTTAAGGGGCTGCAAGAATTGACAAATGCGACCTCATAAAATTGCAATGATTCTGTAAGGCAAAAGACACTGTCAATAGGACAAAATGGCAACCAACAAATTGGGAAAAGATCTTTACCAATCCTATATCTGATAGAGGGCTAATATCCAATATATACAAAGAACTCAAGAAGTTAGACTCCAGAGTGCCAAATAAAGCTATTAAAAATGGGGTACAGAGCTAAACAAAGAATTCTCAACTGATGAATACTGAATGGCTGAGAAGCACCTAAGAAATGTTCAACATCCTTAGTCATCAGGGAAATGCAAATCAAAACAACCCTGAGATTCCACTTCACACCAGTCAGAATGGCTAGGATAAAAAGCTCAGGTAACAGCAGATGCTGGAGAGGTTGTGGAGAAAGAGGAACATTCCTTCATTGCTGGTGGAACTGCAAGCTGGTACAACCACTCTGGAAATCAGCTTGGCAGTTCCTCTGGAAATTGGACATAGTACTACCAGAGGACCCAACTATACCACGCCTGGGCATATACCCAGAAGATGCTCCAACATGTAATAAGGGCACATGCTCCACCATGTTCATAGCAGCCTTATTTATAATAGCCAGAAACTGGAAATAACCCAGATGTCCCTCAATAGAGGAATGGATACAGAAAATGTGCTACATCTACACAATGGAGCTACTCCGCTATTAAGCACAATGAATTTAGGAAATTCTTAGGGAAATGGATGGATCTGGAGAACATCATCCTGAAAGAAGTAACCTAATCACAAAAGAACACACATGGTATGCACTCTCTGATAAGTGGTTATTAGCCCAGAAGATCGGAATACAGAAAGAACAATCCACAAACCACAAGAAACTCAAGAAGAAGGAAGACCAAAGTGTGGATATTCCATTCCTTCTTAAAAAGGGGAACAAAATACCAATGGAAGGAGTTGCAGAGACAAAGTATGGAGCAGAGACTGAAAGAAGGACAATCCAGAGACTGCTCCACCTGGGAATCCTTTCCATATTCAATCATCAAATCCAGACACTATTGTGGATGCCAGCAAGTGCTGACTGACAGGAGCCTGATATAGCTGTCTCCTGAGAGACTCTGAATAATACTGCAGTGGAGGCTCACAGCCATCCATTGGACTGAGTACAGGGTCCCCAATGAATGAGCTAGAGAAAGGACCCAAGGAGCCAAATGGTTTTCATGTTTTGTTTTCTGAAACAAACAAACACCCTCACAGGCACTGTTACCATCTTTCAATACCTAGTACTCCCCATCTCTACTTAACTATTTGCCCCTTGCCAGAAAAGATGAGGTATAGAAGCCATTTAACAAGGACAGAAAATGCAAATACAGGACTAAGACTCCAGTCATAAAATCTATATACCTAACTGAATAATAACATATGGATATGGGCTTTATGGTAAAGGAAAGTTTTTATTTAAATTACTTTGAAGAGCAAATAGGTAGGAAAATTAATGTGTATTAAGGACATAAATTTAAATTCATAAGCATATATCCAGCATGCATATTCATTTGTGTATTCCTGGAAATGAATGGCTGTGTAAATGTATGTGTCTGTATGTGTATATGCATGTATGCATATGTGTGTCTATGTATATACATATATGTATGCATGGGTGTGTGTGTCTGTGTATGCATCTAAGAATAGGTGCATAAGAGAACAAAGCTTTTCATTATCATGTTGTATAAACTCTACTACTATTTGGAATTATTAACTTCTTTGAACATACAACATTGATTTATACAAAATAATTTCAAAAGCTAACAATAATTCTTCATGTTCCAAAACCTCTTGAACTTCTTGTGCCAATATTTCTATAATTCTTTATTAAGACTGTTTTCCCTATCATTTTTTTCCCTATGGAGGAGCTAAAAGTTTCCTTTGAATACAATTGAGGTCAGAAGTCATTGGTTTCTTTCCTCAGTTTAATTGTAGCCTAGACAGAGATAATGCTTAAATATAAAAACTGGAGGCTGTTTTATTTATCAAGTGGCCTTTATCACTGGTGAATAAAGCAGTGTTTAAGAAGGGTGCAATGTGGCCAATCAATTTCCAAAGGAGTTCGACACCCAGCATCTGAAATGACACAAGATATCCTGAGCTCCAGAATGGTGTGAGTTGTGGAACCTCATATATACCACACCTGCATGTGCCAAGATCCCATGCACTTGCATTGCATGCTCCTTTGAATTCACAATTAGCAAGTTGTTTCCAGTTAGTGATAAGGAAACAGTGGTGTGGCTGTGTGAAGACAGCGTGGCATAACTGTAGCTAGACCATAACACACATTGTAGAAGACCAGATGCAAAGAGATTATGTAGAGGAAACTTTACATCTAACCTGAAATTTTTGGGAAAAGTGTAAAAGATATTCAAATTGGGATATTTGGAGAATGATTTGATAAAAATCACACTGAGGCACTGAATACAAAAATAATAATAACAGGGCTTCCAAGAGAAGAACTCTGGATTTAGGAAATGCAGTAAGCACAGAAATAGGAAACAGTGAAGGATTTGTAGCCCTGAAACATCTGGACTCACCCTTTTCCTCACACTCTCCATTAGGTTACTGTTTAGGTAAATAGTACCAGAAAACAGATAATGAATGTTCCTGTTGGCACTATCATCCAGGCCAGACTTCTAGGACAGACAGGAGAAAAGAGGAATAGATCTTACTAGACACAAAAAAAGAAACAATAGCAGGAAATTTGTAATCCCAAAGGGCATCAAACCAAAATTACAGGTAAGAAACTCAGCTATATTTTGTTTTTAGGAGTGTAAAAGAACATTAATGTTTTAATTAGTGAATTCATGAGCAACTGTTTGCTCATGAATATTTAAGTGCAATATTTTTCTGTTTTAAATATTGTCCTAGGAGTTAAGAATCAATTTCTTTTAGTTTGCTTTAGAAAGAAAAATGGGAATTTATGAAGACAAAAATATTGGAAGAGAGAGAAAGTGGGAAGGAGGGAGGAAGCAAGGGAGCAGAAGGGGGAGAGAGAATGAGAGAGACATGATAAAAGAGGTGGGGGAGGAAAAAGAGAGAGAGAGAAGAGAGAGAGAGACAGAAAGAGAGAAGGGGAGACTATCAAGGGGATCAAACTATACACTCAATGGTTAATTCAGGCTTCTTCATGCAAAGTCTCAAGTGAGTTCACAAGAGACAAAATGGGAAAAGAAACATCAACTACGTAATATCAATTAATGGTCTATAATTCCATAATATAAATACAATGAAACAAGGTAACCAGGTGTGACTTTGGTCAGAGATCTTTTTTAGATATAATCATCAATGGAAGTGTCTCCGAAAAAGTGTCAGTGAGCTTGGGTGAGAAATCTGAAACCCCAGAATTGACTCTGGCACCTGTGTATGCCATTTCATTTACCCTTCTCACTGATCCTAGCGTTTATCATATTAGGATGCTCAGAAGCTGCAAGATTGAAACTACAGCCTGTGCCACATGTTGACAATTAGACAGACAAACATGTATTCCTTTAATCAACAGTACTGATTGCTCTACAGTGCTGTGTTTTAGGTTTGGGAAATACAGGACTAAATAAAATATACAGTGCATTTTCTCTCTTCCAATAAAACCCCAACTCTGGTCAGGGGGATAGCAACAGCAGACTGTCTATTTATAAACTGATAGAGGAGGGAACAATCAGTAAATGAGACAGTCCAGGAGATAAAAGGACAGAGTGGAGTGTGATGTAATAGAATCTAAAATAAGAAAGCTCCAAAAGGCAATTGTCATTTATCACGCACTAACAAAATTGCCTCTAAGTCATAGAATCCAAGACCTAGAAAGTGAACTTGACAACATGGAGGTAACTGCTGACATTAATAAAAGTCATCTTGGGGAAGTGATTTTGACCAGAGATCAATTGAAGTGAGTCAAAAATAGAATGGGAAGCCAGGCAATGGAGAGAACAACTTTTCAAGTGGGAAGAAAAGAAGAAGCAACAACTGGTCACAGCCACAGAAGGTGGTTTTTCTCTTTTCTTCGCTAAGTTTTTCTTTGCAGGAAAGTGTTATTACAGTTTACTAAGACATTAGCCATGGTTATATTATTCAAATATGTATTGATAACTTAAGTTTAAAAATCCACAATTGGAAGCCTAAGTTTTGGGGAAGATGAGTGATAGTAAAAGAAAGAGCCCTGGCATGTAGATTAACATTAATAGAACCTTTTAAAAAACACATTGAAACATTCAATATAGTGATTAAAACTGTGGGAAGTTGGGTATTCCAGTGAGATGTATTTTTTCTACCCTATTATTTGTGACAAATTAGCTCTTTTATCATTTTGAGCATGTTTGAAGCAGTAATGGGAAATAATCCTGTAGTTGAGTGGGAGAGTGCAAACCAGGAAAGAGACTGACAAGCAGTACCACAGCCTATTTAGGAACTGCAGTTATAATTTTAGAACAGCCATAGCTCTTCCTATTATGGAATTTCTGCAGGGATGCTCATCAATGCAGGTGAAAGCATGGAGAACACAGATAATTGGCAAGAGAACTGGACTGGGTACATGAAGAAAGAAGAGAGGGCCATGGTGATGCAGCTTTTCTTCCTGGCATAGTTATCTTAATGACTATAACTCTTAAGAAGAAGGGAGTGTAGGCGATATAGAGGAGGTAGTTCCTGACAACTCAGAACCAACAGTAGGGGGATAGCAACCCATAAAATAGGCCATCCAAAACAAAGAAGATGCCTCCATAATATCAGATTGTAGGGAGTTCTGTAAGGAATTTTCTTAATTAGTGATTAATGGGGAAGGGCCCAGACTATTGTTGCTGGTGCCTTTCCTGGGCTGGTAGCCCTGTGTTCTATAAGAAAGCAGATTGGGCAAGCCAAGAGGAGCAAGCTGGTAAGCAGGATCCCTTCATAACCTCTGCATCAGCTCCTGAAAATCACCATAACTAACTTCTTGGCAACTTAATAATTCTTAGGTCATAAAATTTCCCTTTTATGTTCATACCTAAGATCTCAGATCAATAAATCCTACTGTCTTAGTTAGGGTTTTACTGCTGTGAGCAGACACCATAGCCAAAGGAAGTTATAAAGGACAACATTTAACTGGGGTTGGGTTACTAGTTCAGAGGTTCAGTCCATTATCATTAAAGTGGGAGCATGGCAGCATCTAGGCGGTCGTGGTGCAGGCAGAGCTGATATTTCTACATCTTCATCTGAAGGCTACTAGTGGAAGACACACAACCAGGCAGCTAGGACTAGGGTATTAAAGCCCACATCCACTTGACACACTTACTCCAACAAGGCCACACCTAATCCAACAGGGTGACACCTTCTAATAGTGCCACTCCCTGGGCTGAGCACACAAACCACAACATTCCACTCTGTGGCCCCCATAGGCTTGTTCAAACATATGAGTCTATGGGGACCATACCTAAACCTTATAGGTTCAATTACAGGAAGATCTTCTTACAAATTTACCAGATTCTTTGTGATTGTTTTTTGGCTCAAGGCTTCCCTCAGTTCCCAAAGTATTGTTTTATTCCTAATTCCAAGTGCATCTGAACATGGATACTTACTTTATCAAAGCCATAAAGAAATGTGATTCCTCCAGAAAATAGATTATAATTATATATAACATAATCATGGGAGTGCTGTGCTATCATTCTTGTTAGAGTGTTTATCAGCAAATCTCAGTTCATAATTTGTATGCATCCTTGCATGGAAGGATGATGCAAAATGTGAACATCAGGAGACAATAATCTTAAGTAGCCTCTCTGTCATAAACAATGACAAAGGAAGTAGAGAACATATATAATTTACTGATGGGCTAGTTTGTGAGTGAGTACAGGAGAAAGATTAGGGTTAGTTCAAGATCACCATGATGGGGCAAAAAAACATCAAGCAGGCAGGTATGATGCTGGAGCAGTAGCTAAGAGCTTACATCTGATCCACAGGCTGGGAGCAGAGAGAGGATGAGACAGACAAACACACAACACACAGACATGCAAACACACCCACACATAGACACTCACAGACACACACACATAGACACACATAGACACACATAGACACACACAGACACAGACACACACACAGAGAGAGAGAGAGAGAGAGAGAGAGAGAGAGAGAGAGAGAGAGAGAGAGAGAGAGAGAGAGAGAGAGAGAGAGAGAGAGAGAGAGAAAGAGAGGGAGAGAGAGAGAGATTTCCTACTGTTACACATACTTCCTGTGTGATATACTGTCTCCCTATCCAGACCAGTCAAGCTTGGAGTGCAACCCTTGAGAAGCCATGATCCATAAATAAATTATTTTTTTTCATACACTGATTTATTTCAGAGATTTGTTATGGTAACAGAAAACTGACTAATTTATACCAATAACGAAAACTTGTTTATCTTAGTGTGAGTGACCATATGTGTGCCTTTAAAAAAAAAATCAGTCTAGCAGTTTAGAAAATTTTGCCAAGACTTTGAAGACTCACTGTACAAATAGAACCCAGAGAGCAATCCAAACAGAGCAGGATCTCTGACCTGTCCAGGTGTTCTGGGACCCCACTGACTCTACTCCATAACTTTTGTAGATGATTTCTAGTATCAACATTAAATGATACTTTTTCTTCTCAAGTAAAACAATTTGCTTTAGTAAATGAAATATCCACATACTTGGCTTTGTGGAGCTTTCTTAAGTATTTCAAAACAGACTTACTTAGGTAATAAGTATGGATCTTTTCTTTAAAGGTAACATTTAAGCAACATAAAGTGTAGATTATAAAATATTCTGCGATTTCTTTTTTGTTTTGTTTTGTTTTGTTTTGTTTTAATACAGTCTCTCCATTAATGTGTTCTTTCTACCTCTGCTTCCGAATATACTGAGATTATAAGTATGTGTCATAATACCAAGTCAAAATTCTATATTTTTATCCATGTGTATTTATAATGGTAGCATGTTGGTAAAATATTTGTCAACTTCACACAACCTAGAGTCCCTTGGGAGAAGGGAACGCCACTTGAGACACTGCTCGGTGGGCAAATCTGTGAAGCAGTTTTCTTCATCAGTGGTTGAGTGAGGAGCACCACGTTCTTGGTGGCACCCCCAGCCAGGTGGTTTTGGGTTGTATGAAAGAGCAGGCTAACAAGTCATGTGAGGCAAGGTAGTAAGTACATTCTTCCAGGGCCTGTGCCTGAGTTCCTATCTTCAGTGTCTGCCGCAGTTCCCTCACTGTTTTTGGTCATAATCTTTATTACAGCAATAGAAAACAAATTATGACAAGAAACTAGGAAAACAATAAGGAAATGAAAAGATAAAAAGCAGGTGTTTCTCATACTACACTCCTCCTTTTCAGAGGACTTTATCTCAATGTTTCTGTTTTATTTCTTGGGTGGTTACTCCCATACTCTAAGGAGGTACTCTTAATCTATTAGTTCTGAATATAACAACTTTATAAATAATGCATTAATTATTTTCCACCTGGCAGGGAAAGACTTTTCTGAAGTTTTGTGGCCACGTGACTGTAATTTTCTGCTTCTCAACTTTTTTTTCTTTCGGTATTTTTTACTGCTTGAAAATGAAATTTCTTTTCAATACGGCAACTCATCCATTTCCTTACTGTTAGAGTTTGAAGGTTCGTGGCTGTGAACACTGGCTTCTAAGTGGTGGCTCTGTTTAGTGAAATTATGGAGCATGTAGGGAGGAGGGTGTGGCTGGTCCAGGCAAGTCACTGAGGAAGATCTTTGAGAGGTACATCCTTGCCCCTCTTTTGGACAAAGCTGCTTCCTGTTGGTAAACTGCTGTGTGAGCAGCCGCCTCCTACCCCTTGTGATCTGTACCTGGTACCACATGATGTATCACCCCTGCCATGATGGATTGTAACCTCTCAAACATGAATCCAAATAAATACTTAGTCCCTTAAATTGCTTCTGTCAAGAACTAGTTTACTGGTCAGCCACAAACTGTTTATAATTATATTTCTTTTATTTACTCTCCAAAATTCTGACTCTAATAGTATCATGTTTGTTTCTGTTGAAGGCAGGATTCTCTAATTTTCTTAGTGTACACTGTTCACTTTTGCCAAGCTTTTCTTTTCCAGAATCCTCTCCCTCCCTTGCCCCCAATCGGGATGCTTTCCAGATCTGTCTCACAGATGTCATACAGTGATATCAATGAACTGAAATTCTCTTAGGGCCTCTGTTTTGAGAGTTTCATGCCTCTGTCCTGCCTGGTTTAACTCGTTGGCATGCTAAGTTACCCTTTTGAAACCACTAACGACACAGAGCTTATAGAATGTAAACTTACTTAGATTCTGCATGTCTGGGAGATGATTTATTTCTTCACATCCCACACTCGGAGATCAACTCTATCAGCTGGACATAAAGTCATGGATTGAAAAACAGTGTCCATTGATATGTACCTACAGTCTCTGACTTTTAGCTATGTAGAGTTCCTGATATTTGTTATACACTATCTCTAGGAACGTGTAGTATCTGTAGATAAGTTTATTTTCTTTCAATTTTTGCTACTTGGGAATTTTAAAATTGTGTATACTGGAGAGGTTTTCTCCACAGTGTTTAAGCTATGGCCTCCTAGTTAGACAAGATTTCTACCACTGTACCAGTGAACTACAAACACAAAGACCTCCTTTTATTTTGTCATTTTGAAGCAAGGTCTTACAACATTTCTTTGGTTAGACTTGAACTCTACAGACAAGATATTTTAAACTTTATAATCCCTCTGCAAACAAGCTGCCCAAAAAGACCATCAGTGGGAAGAATTAGTTTCACAGACTTTACAAGAAAACCCACAGATGCTTTGCACTTGATGACTAGTGTTCTTTATCTTCGAAGATTTTTTTTTTTTATTTTTTGTTTGTTCTCTGCTCTTAATTTTTTTGCTTTTAAAACTTAAGCTGGGGCTAGAAGGCTTAGAAGTTAAGAGCACTGGCTGGCTGCTATTCTAGACAACCCTAGTTAGAATTTGATAACCTACATAACAGCTGAGATCTGTCTGAAATTCAGGTTCCAGTGGGTTTGATGCCCTCTTTCGGTCATCATAGGAATTACATACATGTGGTATATAGAAATGGAGGCCAAATGCCCATACAATAAAATAAAAATAGTATATCTAGTATAAAAATAAGAAGCTATTTGTGTTTTCACTACAAATGCTTTACAGAATTTCTTTGCAAAGTTATTTTCTGTGATTTTGGGACAGCATTTGTGGAAGTGGGTCTTGGTGTATATTTTGAAAGAGGTAGAAAAAGATGGGCAGGTGGGTGCGGGGACACACTCATGGAGGCAGGGGGAGGGGAGGTAGAATGGGGGATTTTCATAGAGGAAACTGGGAAGTGGGATAACATTTGAAATATAATTAAACAAAAATAACCAGTAGAAACTTATAGAAAATAAAAAGATAGTGTAGTAATACTTGATGTAGCATATAAAAACCAAGACAACAAATGGATAAATGGAAATGGAAGACTATACAAAATTATTTATTGTATAGAAGGGTTTTTTTGCAAGCAATTAATTGAGGTGATGATTCACAATATCTATTAGGTTATACTTAAATGGAGTTCAACCCAGAAATATGTTTTAACTATGAGAAGTAGCATGGGAAAGAGGAGCTGGAAAGTTTTTGAAGCAGGGAGTACCATGATGAAAGTGTTTGAATTACAGCACATGTATGTTTATAAGGTTAAGGAGCCAGGAGATTAAAACAATGAGAGAAGAAAAGCAGACAGACAGAAGGCTTTGTGCTTTTGATTCCATGTTGCTAACTGTATGCTTTTCACTACTTCTGGGTTCTCAACAAACTTCCTACATTCTGCGTATGCCGCTTGTTGCCCAGTAAGGCCGTTATCTCTTTTACCCTGTAGATCACTTTCTACATATATTTTAACTATTGCTCAACTCACAAGTTCCTTCATTCCTTTCCTTCCAGTTTCCAATGAAAATAGAATTGCCTTTCCCTATTGAATATTTTCCATTTGCAGGATATCTATTATTTATATCCACATTCTGATTTAATGTTATTTATTCTGAACCCATTTTCTACAGAGTTCCACAGATAAGTATTCTGCATTATTCACTTATCTGGTCAAATATCATTGTGAAACTGGTTAGGCAGCAATGGCAAAGTAGGTGTTGTGTAAGCCAATGTCTTTGCGACCTCCTGGATGATTTAAACAGAATAAAAGACACAACATATAATTGGATTTTACTGCACCAATTGGACAAGCTAAGGCTCAATCATTGCATTCCAAATATAGTGTGCATTCTGAGCTGTTGAATCAGGATTTATCAAGCTTAGTGATATAAAGTAAATTCTAATTATCCACATGAGGTCTATATTCTCTGTAAAACTGAGGAGTCATAAATTAACCAGAAAGCATTCACAGTAACTTGATTTGCTAGACCATAAACTGTAGTGCATATAATCAGGTTTCAATTAAGCAAGGAGGAGCAGAAGGAGCCATTACCTAACTATCAATGGCTCAATATTTTCCTTTCCCCAGATAATTTACAGATTGAAAGGGCAAAGTAACAATCAACTTTATGAAACTGATTTATAGAAATTTAAATATGTATTGGGAACAACAGAACACTTATGGAACTTATACGATTAAAATACATACAGTGCAGGACATCAATTATATTAATGGTAAATTGACTTAGTTTTTCTAATTTAAATATTTATTTATTTAGAATGTATATGTACACACAAGTGTTTGTGTGCCTCTGTGGGTGTGTATGTAGGTGTATGTGTGTGTGTGTGTGTGTGTGTGTGTGTGTGTGTGTGTTTGTACTTGAGGGACCCAAGGTGAGAGGACAGCTGTGTGAGCACAGGTTGTCTTGTCAGTCTTGCTGCAGAAGCATTCAACTCCTCAGCCACTTTCTTGGCCTATAAGTTGATATTTTTCTCAGTTCCTTGAAATGTTATTAGTACCATTTTATACATTTCAAATATCATATATACATATATAGCTATACAGATATGTCCATGTATCTATATACACAAGTTAAGAAACCCATTAAGCAATAAACATTCACTTCAAGTTACTCACCAAAATTATCACCTAAAGTTTTCCTAACATCTTTGATTCTACTTTTGCCTTTCTGTCTCTCTGACTATTCCCAGTCAAGGAATCATTTTCTAGAAATTAACAGTCTTCAAATATTTACTGTATGCTTTTATTAATTAATATCCACATCATTTGCTTTTGTTGGTCCTGTTTTCCACTTCTCCCAATCCTCTTCCTTTCCTTAACTCATACCCAGTAGTTTCCTTTCTACTATCCTCTCATATGCACCCTACCTACCCGCATCACTATCTCCATCCTTTGAAATTCTCTTGGTCCTCTCTCATTTTCTCCTATGTGGTTTCACAGTTTTTACCCACTTTCATACTCCTTATTCACACACACACACACACACACACACACACACACACACACACACAAACACAAAAAAGAGAGGGGGAATTAGCATCCAAATGTGAGAGAGAACTCTGGATTTGTCTATCTATCTATCTATCTATCTATCTATCTATCTATCTATCTATCTATCTATCTACCTAACTATCTATCTATCTATTTATTTATATATTGTCTTTCTGGGTCTGGGTTACTTTCTGTACAACAGTTTCCATATCTATCTACTTTCCTGACATTTTCTTTTTCTCTGAAGCTAAGTAAAATTCCACTGTTCACATTTATCATATTCTCTCTATATACCTATTTGTGAACATATAGTTTGTGTTAGCATTCTGTATAACCTCCACCCCCACAGATACCTGGCAGAAGCCAGGTATGCTCCTCCCCATGGTTACCTGGCAATGGCCAGGGAGGCCTGGCCCTATAAAAGGGGCTGCTTGCCCCCTCCTCTCTCTCTTACTCTGTGTCTCTTCCTTGTCTCTTGCCCCCTTGCTCCCTGTCTCTCCCCATTCCCTTTCCCCTCTCTCCACATGGTCATGGCCAGCCCCTACTTCTCTCCTCTCTCCTCCCTCTGCCTTTCTCTGCCTCTTCTACCCTCTTAACTCCCATCCTTATGCCCTAAATAAATTCTATTCTATACTATACTGGTATGTCTGGTCCCTTAGGCGGAAGGGATGCCTCAGCATGGGCCCACTGAGGCACGCCCTTCCCCCACACCTTGCCAGAACATATTCCTATAGCTCTTTCCCTTTTTATGATCACAACAGTTTGGCTTTATTTCCTCATAATTGTAAATGAGGAAAAAAAAACAAACATGGATGGAGCAGTGTAGCTGGGTCATTTGGCATGTTTTTTTTTTTTTTTTTTTTTTTTTTTTTTTTTTTTTTTTTTTTTTTTTTTTTTTTTTTTTTTTTTTTGAGTTAGGAGGAACTCTCCATACTGATGTCCATATGGCTGTAGTAGTTTTCAATATCACAAACAATGAATAACTTTTCTCACAGCATCACACCTGTGTGTTGTAATTTGTTTCCTTGGCCTCTGAGGTGAGTTGGGGGCAGGACACAGCTCAGGGCAACTGTGTGTGACCTGAGGGACTAGGCCAGCACAAGAATGTGGGAAACAATCAAAACTGAATGTTCCTGGTATAGCAGGTCTGGTGAAGGAAGCAGAGTGGTGGCTGGGCACTTGGAGCTCAAGCTTTTTTGTTTGTTTGTTGTCTGTTTGTTTTGTTTTGTTTTTAAATTGGTCATTAAGTCTTTCCTCATTTGAGAACTGTGTGTTGATTTCATTAGTTCATTTACCATATGACTGTTGTTTTTGTGTTTATTATAGGACCTTATATATTCTAGATATCAACAAAAGTCTGAATACAGCTCGATAAGATTTTCTCTTATTTCATTAGCTGTCTATTAAGCCTGCTCGTAGTTTTCTTTCCTGTGTAGAAACCTTTCAGTTTCATCTACTTTATTCTTAGGCTATTCTCTGTGCTAGAATCTTTTATCAGAAAGTGCTTGCTTGTAATAGTTTCTGCTTCACTTGGATTATTTAAGGTCTTTGATTTTGAGGCAGTTTTGAAGGAAGGAATGTATTTCTAATTTCAATTTTTCCTTTTGTAAAAATTGAAGCCAGGCAGTGGTGGCGCACACCTTTAATACCAGCACTTGGGAGGCAGAGACAGACAGATTTCTGAGTTCGAGGCCAGCCTGGTCTACAGAGTGAGTTCCATGACAGCCAGGGCTATACAAAAAAACTGTCTTAAAAAAAATTGAAAATAGCTTTTCAATATAATCTATCCAGACTATAGTTTTTGCTTCCCCTTACTCTTCTCAGTTTCTTCCAACCTTTTCCCCCATTAAGTACCACAGCCCTTCTTTCTCTGCTTAGAAAACAAACAGGCATCTAAGGGATAAGAAAATAAAATAAGATAAGATAAAAGAAAACCAAACCAATTAGGATAGGACAAAGCAACCTAACAAGTAAAAGAATCAAAGGAAATGAGAGTGCACACACACGCACACACACACACACACACACACACACACACACACACACACACAAATGCACATAAATATAGAGATAAACACATTTGTGCAAAGGAATCCCATAAGACCACAAAACAAGAAGCCCTAGTGCATATATATACATATATATGTATATATGTATATATGTATATATATGCATGTAATATATATATTACACACACACACACAGGACATATAAGGTGAAAAATAAAAATAATAATGAAAAATTTAAATGCCCTGATCAAAACAAACAAAAAACTTCCAAAGATGCTGTTGAGTTCATTTTGTGTTGGCCATCTATAACTGGGCAGGGGGCCCTTAAGAATGGTTTGTTCCTGACTGACACACTCTTGAAGATAATTAACTTTCTATTCACAACACTATCAATTGAAGATAGCTCCTGTGTTAGGGAAGAAGGCATGCCCACATCTCCTTTCAGTTCTAAGACCCCATCTAGTGCAGACCCACGTAGGCCCTGTGCATGCTGCCTCAATCTCTATGTGTTCGCATGTGTATCACCTATGTTGTGTCTAGAAGTTGCTATTTCTTTGGTGTCTCCTGTTCCCATTGGCTTTTGCACTCTTTCATCTCCTCCTTGCAGAAGTTCACTAAGCCCCGAAGGGAGGAATTTGAATGGAATATCCCATTTAGCTCTGAGTGTTCCAAGGTCTCTCACTCTATACATTTTCAAGCTGTGGGTCTCTATATTTGTTTCCTTCTGCTGCAAGAAGCTTCTCTCATGATGGCTGAGCAAGACTTGAACCTATGAGTCTAGCACAGTGTTGCTAAGGTCATTTTGTTGCTACATTTCTTTTTTAGTAGAACAGTAGCATTTTGTTTTCACCTAAGGTGCTATCCAAAATCATGTTCTTGGCCACAAAAGGTGTGGGTACCAACTCTTGGATAGGGTCTTTCGTCACATTAGATGTTGGTTGGTTACTCTCAAGAGTTTCATGCCGCTATTCTATCCACGTGTCTTGCAGGCAGGTCATCACTGTAACTCAAAGGATTTATATTTGGGTTTGTGTTTACATTTCTCCTTTGGTAGCTCGCACAGTACTTTTCAGTACCATAAATACTAGTCCATAGAGATGTAGGTGTTGGTAAGTGTCATCTTGACTCCTTTATGTTCAATGAGTTGTGTAGGTCTTCAGCAATAGGGCCTTACCAACAGTTTGTAGAGAACCACCAATGAACTTTGAAATACTCTGCTTTTCAGAAAACAAACAAACAAAACAGCAATGTCTTTTTACTATGATATATTAGGCTTATCCTAATGTAATTGCTATAGAATTTACACCAACACATGTACTTCAAATACATACCATTGATACAATTCACTGCCTCATGGGATATATTGGTCAACCAGTCTTATCAGAGGAATGGTTTCAATGGTGGGCAGAAATTCTTTCCCTTTCATTCACTTGATCAACCACAGCCAGCCATTTCTAGTAGAGGCTGAATGAGATATTTCTCCTTGGATATTTCTAAGGAAATCCTTACAAAGTTTAAAAATAAATATTACCCCATAGAAAATTTATATTTGAGATTTATTGAGAAATATTTCAATCGAAGAGCTCAGATTAGAGCTCAGTCTTTTCACAGCTCCACAGCATGAAACCCAAGACAGAACCTTTATCTGAATCCCCTGAGTGGCATAGTCAAATGAAGGGCTTGGATTAACTTCACCAAAGGTAGAGACCTAAGAACAGATTCCAGGTTGTGCTGGGCATGAAGAGGAATCTCTTCACATGTTAAATTTTCTCTAGGACATTTGAAAAATCATATGCAAAAGGAGACAGGATAATGTGTTAGCTTGAAAATTACCATTTTTAAAATAATATAATTTTATTTTATTTAATTCATTTAAATGCATATTGTGTTAAAAAAATGAAATAATCTGTGTTGTTTGGATCCCTTTAGCCACAAACTTGATTTGATGTAATTTGATTAGCTTCCTAATACTGGAAGCTTCGTTTGGTAATGTCCACTTGGTACTCTCTCCCTATTATTTGGTGACTTCATTTAGATCAACTTCACATATGTTTATGTTTTAGGAAGCTTCTACTGCATTAGGTTTCCATATAACCACTCAAATGGTTCTTAATTTTAGCTGTGCTTCCCCATATTCCTCTCTCACACTCTCCTCTCCTCTGTCTTGTTTATTTCTCCTTTTGTTGGTGGGTATCCAGTGTTGCCAGCATCACTTGCTAAATAAGCCATCATTTTTTTCTAGTGCCTTATTTGATGAGTGGCCATAGCTATGTGAGTTTATTTCCAGTTCCTCTATACAGTCCTATCATACTTGTCTCCATGTCTATTTTTGTGTCATTCTGTCTGTTCTACAATATAGCTGTGGACCATAATTTGAAGTCAGGCACTGTGGTATCTCTAATACTGTCTTTTCCACTTAGTTCTGCATGACTATGTTAGTCTATTCTGTATTCATATAAATTTTTGGACTTTTTTCTAGTTATATAAAAATGCCATTAAATGAAATAATCTATTTGACTTATTTTCATATTTGTCAGTATTTTAGGGAACTTCTGTATTAGTAGGCTTCTATATAACTTTCAAACAACTTTTAATGTTAATTGTTTCTCCTAAGATTTCCTGCTTTACCTTCACTCTTACCTTTCTCCCCATTTAATCCTCATATTCTACTTTCCCTTTTATCTCTTTACAACACTATACCCTACTTCCTCTTCCTTGGAGGAGGCCTCTCCTCCCAGTTGGTACAAAACTAGCTATCTTTCCTCTGTGGATATTTACATTGAAATATATATCTTTAAAGCTTAAGAGCTAACAAGTACATATAAGAGAAAACATTCAATATTTGTAAATTTTGTCTTAGTTACCTCACTCAGGATGTTCTATACAATATCCATTTACCTTCAAATTTCATAATAAAATTCCTCCTAAGGGCATATTGCTATACCTATAGATCAGCAAATTGCTCATCTCTTTCTAGAGACTCCTTTTCTTCGCTACAAATGACAATTGCCACAGAGACTCATCTTGAAACAATATGAAGAAAAGAGAGACTGGAGCACACAGCACTACATGGAATGAGTTTCTTAAAGTCCTTCCATCAAAGCTCAGGGGTCTATGGGAAAGAAGATGTAGAAGTGTCATAGCAGTGAGAGGTGGTGGATGTCTAAAAGTGTGCTAGCTACTTTTATGCCCATACTATAGTTATCTGAGAAGAGAGAACCTCAACTGAGAAAAATACCTTCATAAGATTGAACTGTAGGCAGACTCATAGAACATTTTTTCTTAATTAGTAATATAGGAGGGTGCAGCCCTCTGTGAATGGTCCACCAGTAGGCTAGTGGTCCTGGGAGCTATGAAAAAGTAGACTGAGCAAACCAGTAAGCAGCACCCCTCTACAGCCTCTACATCAGCCTCTGTCTCCAGGTTCTTATCTACCTGGGCTTTCTTCAGCTAGATGGCAATTACAAATATGTAAGCCAAACAAACCTTTTCATTCCCAAGTTGCTTTTGGACATGATGTTTCATGACAGTCGTAGTAACCCTCACAAGGCACCAATGGAAGTGTGTCTTCCTAACATTATAGAACTGATACACATATGAACTCACAAAGTATGACAACATGCACAAGGACTGCACAGGATCAAAACAGACAAAATCCTACCACAAGGAAGAGGAATGATATTGACTCCCACTTCTAATAAAAAAAAAAAAAAAAAAAAAAAAAACCAAGCAAACAAAAAGACTGTTTACAACTGATACCTACTGGGAAATGATGGATGCCTTCCTTTCCTCTGATAAAATTTCACTGGCCTATCAAATGTAGGCCAAATGCCCAGGAGAAATTGGCAAACAGAAAACGGACTACATGTTTTATGTGGGATTTTGTTTAGTTTTGATATTTTTCTATAACTTAATTGCTCTGATTTTTGGTTGTGGAATAACATTTTGAAAAAAAGAGAACATGAAGTTAGGTGGATAGTTAAATGGGAAGAATCTGGGAGAAGTTGGAATGAAAATAATGTGATCAAAAATATTACTTGAACTTTTCAAATAAAAATCAATTGATTAAAAAAGAGTATGATTAAAGTTTTAATGGGGATTATACTGAACCTATAGATAATTTTTAGTTATGTAGTCATTGTTTTCAGTGTAAGTACTATAAGTCCAGGATTCTTGAAGATCTCCTCATTTCATAAAGATTATCAGCATTTTAGGGTATGATTTATTGTATTGGCTCATGATAAGACTGGGGCCAGTCTTTTTTTTTTTTAAGAGTAATGTGTTTATTTATATACTCTGCCCTCTTTCCATTAGATAAGCTATGAAATGTTGTAAAGATTGAAATTAATCACGTCAGAGAAATCATACTGTGTCCACTGGTTACTAGACAGCTAATGCACGTTCCTTCGCACTGCTTCCTTCAGTTTGTTCAGCTGTTGTTGTTCCATCAGTTGTCAGTTGCTGTTTCCTGGATAATTTAGGAATCTGTCTCATTTGGGTGTTGGGGCACCCTATGGCCATTTAGGAACTGAACAGAGACATCTTCTCCTCCTGGGTAAGGGATCCATAGGAGATATGTGACCCCCCCAGGCTTTATCAAGGTGGGTTCAGACTTGTGGAAACTGCTGGTGCTGGTCTGAGGCTTTAGTGACATCTCTTCAGCTGTCAGGAAGCTATGCCCATTCCCTCACCTATTGCTTCTGTGGCAGTACAGTGGAGGTTGCTGCCACTAGAATCCTGGAAGCCAGGACCCATGCTCAGGATCTAGATGTGCCATGTCAGTTATGTTGAAATATGTGGATGCAGGCACAGTGAGGGATGCTGTAAATTCACACAGGATGGGTAGCAGTGTTTCCCCAGAGACCACACACTCCGCGGCTGTTGCAGCCAGGTATCTGAGGG
>NW_022196912.1:53277887-53291272 GCF_008632895.1 Mastomys coucha | reverse complement strand
CTGTGAAGCTGCTTTTGCCACTGTTCTCACCACTGCTGCCCTCTACTTGCTGCTGTTTCTTACTTCCGGTTATCAGCGAAGCTCATACTGTTGAAAAGCAGACAAAGTACAGCCGTTGCATCAACATCTTATTAGAACCTAATGTAACAACAAGGGCGGCAGCACAGGATCATGAAAAGGTCAACTCAGGAACTTGGAGAAAGTCATGGAACACTCACTCTTCTGGAAGGGAGAGGCTAATTAACATTCTTCAGGACACAGGCTGCAACTCGACCTGTGGGTGGGGACAGACACATTCTGCAGGATGGACCGACCGTTGCCCACCTTCAGACAAGGGAAGTCCTTGTCTGGGGCCAGTCTTAACAATCCAACATCATTTCTTCTTTTTTGGAGTCTTCCCTCTCTTTTGGTTACATTGGCTAGATGTTTGTCAACCTTGTTAGCTATTTGGAAGAAGTGACTCTTTGATAGGTATTATACCTTTTGCTTTTAGTTTGCATTTCATTAATCTCTCCCCTAATCATTATTTTTTCTTGTCATCATTTGGCTTCTTGTTGAAAAGACTTACATTTTATCCATCATTAATTTTCTTTGAGATCTATCTCAATGTGAGTTCTTAGAGCTATTAACTTTCTTCTTAGGATGGCCTTGCCTGTGTTCTAGTGTGTCTGGTGGGTTGGATACTATTCCCATCTGTTTCTAGGCTATTTTAGCATTCCTTTTTGATTTCTCCACTAATACAATGTTCATTTCAAGGTGTGTTATTCAAATATCTGCTGTGGTTCCATTAAATAATATCTGTTGTTTTAAATTTTCATTTCAGCCGGGCGGTGGTGGCGCACGCCTTTAATCCCAGCACTTGGGAGGCAGAGGCAGGCGGATTTCTGAGTTCGAGGCCAGCCTGGTCTCCAGAGTGAGTTCCAGGACAGCCAGGGCTATACAGAGAAACCCTGTCTCGAAAAAAGCCAAAAAAAATAAAATAAAATAAATTTTCATTTCAGTTCATTCTTTTACTACATGGAATCTCTTAAATACATTTCAGATGCATTGAAAGTATTTATTGGCCATGCTTCTTGATTTTATCAAAGTTTATATATGTCTGCATGTATTAGCTCTACTCTGGCTTCTGCCCCAGAAGTTTATTATCTGTATTGTCTTATCTGTTCATGCTCTCAGATGTTTTATTGATTTCTTTTCATTTTTAGAATTCCTGACAGGTTATTTTTTAGTGTTTCAAGTTTCAATCAGTTCTTTAGGGAATTTTCCTCTCTTATTTGCTGTTGGGTTAATTGGGGAGATTTGTCAAGCTTTTAAGTACATTTCTTAAGTTTACTATCTAATCATTTGAGTCTTGCAAATGGCCACTGGCCCTTTTTGAAGAGTAGGACTCTGAATTCTTTCTCAAACATTTCAGATTTCTTGGTGTTTGGGACTACCATCATAGGGAGCTGAAGGTTGAGAATGGACTGAAATGCATTGTTGTCTCATATATTTTGTGTTTCTTTGTTTTGTTTGACACACCTTTTGGAAAGGACATGTGTTCCAGGTTTAACCCACCTCATCTGATGTCTTTTCTATTTTATTTGCTTGTTTCTCTGTGCATGTTACTACTTCAGATTAATCACTAAATTGTGCTTCCTAACACTACTCAGAGGGGAGATGCGCTGGTGACCCATCTAACTAAGTGCCAATTTAGGAAACCTCTTTGTATTATGCTTGTGTCCCTGTAACGTGCCAGAGACAGTACTACAGGGATACTATTTCAAAAAGATGGGATTCTTTGATTGGTTTTCCATTTGATAGCAAAGAAAATAATCAATGTTTAAGTAACAAAAAGAAGAAAGGATGGAGAAAGGAAAAATGGGAGATACCATTTGAGAAATATTTATGGGTTGTCATTTTTAGATATGAAAAACCTAGACAAATATTAACTTTATTTTATTTTTGTATGTATGGGTTTGTCAGCATGTATATCTGTGAAATATTTGTGTGCCTAGTTCCTACAGAGTTCAGATGGATTTGGATTCCTTGGAATCCTAGAATTGGTATTATTGTTATAAGCTACCAGAGTAATACAAATTTACTCTCTGGAAGGAGGGTAAATTGACTTAACTACTCTTAACTACTGAGCCATCTCTCTAGCCACTATAGAAAATATATTTTTTGTTTGAGATCATGAAGGAGATTTACAGAGGTCTATATTGTTGAGCTGAAAGTAAAACATAGTAATAATTAATTTACAAAATTACAAGTAGTTATAAAACATGACAAGTTAAAAGAAAAAATAAAACATTAGATAAAAAGAAAATAAAAGAAGGTGTTACAAGACATAAAAATTGTAAGCCAGCAAATCTCCAAACAGAACAAAAACATAGTCATGCATCCAATGCAACCACAAATAACAAGAAAAAAAGAAAAAAAAAAGGGGAGAAATGGAGCAATAACTTTGTTTTTGGTTTACACTATATATGTTCTTTCTTTTTAAGTAGTCAAGAGAAATGTTTTCAGAACCATAAACATATAAAGTTCAGTGGTGAAATAATGATGTTTCAGGATATTTGATTACACTGTGAACCCCAAGATTGTATTATTTACTGGGAAAACCTGTATCTAATTGTGGTGTGCTACAACCCTAGTATACACCTTTAATCCAGCATCTTTCTGTTTATTGTGAACAGGATTAAATAAAGTCAACTGAATGTCAAGAGGTGCATCAAGCAACCAGGTGACAGTGAATGAACACAGGGGACAAAAACAAAGACAATAAGAGAAATTCAGGAAGAAGGATACACACACACACACACACACACACACACACACACACACACACACACAGTAAGTAGATGGGAAGGACATTCATTTTCATTTTGAGGTGGTTTTGTTGTGTTTTTTTTGCTTTTGTTTTTGTTTTTGTTGTTGTTTTTTGAGGTGACACTTTTGGGACATCAGCTGAGGAGGTAGGTCAGGTGGGTACTTTTTCTGCCTCTCTGAGCTATCAGGCTTCCATGCTGGCATCTAGCTCCTAAGTCTTAACTGCTAAAACTAAGCATTTGAGATTTTGTTTAAAACAACATAATCGATGCTCAATTGTTGGTGGAGCTGAATCTTTGGCGTGCTAATATTGACCTTCCAGAGCTGCCTGTAGATGTGATTAAAGCTTTGACATGTGGACACTAATATCAAGTGAACAAATGTCTCTTTATCCAGAAAAAAATAGTGCATCCATGACTGACCAGATATATTAGTGAACCCAGAACAAGTGCATTGTTGAAAAGTGCCCCACTTCAGTGTGTGGAATGTATGATTGCTCCCTGAAGTCTCTATACATGGAAATACTCTATTTCAATTAGTTCATCATCTCCTATGTACTCTAGTACCTCCCAAGATCAAGTGTATCTGAGGGGTAAGTGGGAGTATGGGCTGGAATACTAAGTGTAGATCATCTGAACTTCACCATCACCATTCTGCTAGAGAGTAAAGTGTTACTAGACCAGTTATTATAGATCTAGCTATAACTGTGTTATTCTTGTTATTTTATTGCTGTAACTGTAGAACCACAGTCATCCCTTTTCCTGATGGGTATGGGATGCTTTTGTTAAGACCATAACCACAAACAAGTCACACTGTGATGCTAAAATAATATCTTACAGGTATATCCCAGAGGTGTTATATACTTTTAACTCTTTTTGTTAATATGTTATTGAAAATGTGATTTCCAATTCACCAGGAGAGTACACATTGTCATCTCACTTTTTTATTCATAATTATTTTCAGGTTTTATACACATAGATCTGTCTATGAAGTTATTTTTGTTGATGCAACATACAACCTTCACACTAAAGTAATAAGTGGGAGTTTATGAATCCACCATGAATGAACACAGGAAAGGAACATAGATTCAGGCAATTTGACATATACAATCATGAAAGTTGTTTCACAAACTTTTAGAGTCAGGAAAATAGCAGTCATAAATCAATGGATGTATCAAACAGACACACTGATATGGGCAGTTGGGGACAGTCAAGCAATGAAACTCTACTGTTTGATTCAAATATTAAGTGATAAGATTTTTTTTAGTTTTCTGGTTATAGAAGTTGGTAGCCTACTATAAAGACATTCTATAGATTTTACCCAAGAGTCAAAAGGATTTCAGATCATATACTGAGATGGGTAATAAATGGTACCAAGCAAAGCCCATGATAAATTTGGCTTTCAGCCTATAACATTCCAATTCACCACAACTAGGAATTTCCAGCCCATCAATCAAGTTGGAGGACTTTCACAAAAGATATGACTTTTGGGAAAATCAGCTCACAATTCTCTCTCCGAATCATTATGCTTATGCACACAAAATCCATTTTTATGTCTATTAGTGATAGGCTGGCTCAGTATTAAGATATGGTAGAGATACAATAAGTAGGTAGGAATATAGGCTTCAAGAGAGAGAAATGCTTGTTAAAGTTTTTTAGAAAACAGCCTTTGCACTCTATTATTATTAACTATCAAGATCTGAGCCTGAGTTTTCTTTCTTCACACCCACTATATCTGATATAATGTTTACATTTAGATAAAGTAGAATCATTAAGCCCAAAGACTATCCATAACTAAAATGATAAAGACAATAAAATAGACATTCTGACTAATTAAATAAATCACCCGTGTTTATCATTATAGACTTTTCCTACACTGTTTTTTCTTTGTGTCTATAGATATTTATAACTCCATGAAATAGAGATGCTTGCAGTATTTGAAAGGATTCATTGTTTTCTTCATCTTTGACCAATAAAGATTATTTTCTAGCAATAATCTCATATGTAGTAGCTAGTTGTAACTTTAGGAAATACTGAATTTTAACATCCAAATAATTTTGACTCCCATTGTGACTAATAATTTCATTGGTCTTATTACTTTGGTATTAGTTCATATTACAGTTTGAAAAACAAATGGTCATATTATAGAGGAAATTAGATAATAATAATACTATTTCATGTTTTTTCCAATAAAATTATCCTTATTCCACATGCCAAATATTATAAATGATAATGATAAAGACAAGAGATGAGACATATGAGAAATGTGGTTCCTCAAAATTTTATGTCCATAACCAAATGCCATTCTGTCTGAGATTCTAAAAGGAAATGGGAATCCAATGGGAGTAATTTTGCAATACTGCCTACCTGCTTCCTGTTAGAGAAAAATATGAATGTTATTTAGTATTTTTCTGATCCCATCTGTGATAGTTAGTCTTGATTATCAATCTGATGGGATTTAGAATCACCATGAAAACCAACCTCTGGGCATGTCTTGGTGGATTTTCTAGATTAGATTAATTGAAGTGAGAAAATTGATCCTAAATTTGGGTGGCACCATTCCATGGCCTGGAGTCCTGGACAGAATAAAAAAGAAAAGGGGAAATGAGTAATTCCATTCATGAGTGTCTGTTCCTGGTTACATATGGAGAAAGAGAGCAGCTACAACAAGCCCTCAGTGCCATGACTTCCTGACCACCATAGACATCCTCACCATGTATAAACACAAGTACTTCTTTCCTTATGTTCATTTGCTCACATGTTTATCAACAAGACAATTAGCTAACACACCAGACAATTACACCAAGTGATGCTTTGAAGAGTTGTTTAATTGAGGCATACATTCTTAAGGCTCAGTCTCTTAAGCCACAAATCTCTTTGTTTCTAATATAACATTATATCTATGTGTTTTATGATTGAACATAAATGTATTTAAATATGTACCTTTATACATTTATTAATTTCAGCTTATCTTAAAATGCTCTGTCTAAAATCTATAACTCTGTGTGTAGCAGATAAAAGCACCACAAATTCTGTTGCCAGCACCATGAGTTCTTTTGCCACTATAGATTTCCTGGTATCCCCTGACAAACATTATTTTGAAGATTTAAAAATTTTCTGTTGGTCTAAAACCAGAATTATTTAAATCCAAATTATACTGAATAAACTCATATAATGAGCTTTTGTGGTATAGCAAAATGTTTAAAATTTTGTAAACATAAAGTAGGTGGTCAGAAAGCAAATAATAATAACCAAAGCAATATTTTAAAAGAACTTAATAATATCATCCTTATGTTTTGTTTCACTAAATATAAGGTCATCTTCATTCCTATAATGTAAGATAGCATAGACACGCGAATCTGAATATTATACACAATTTTTAAAAAAGGTCTCAATATAAAAGAATTTAGAAATATGTTTCTATGAAGCAGAAATATGTTTAACAAGAGCTAATAGAAATATTGGAAAGTTTTTGCTCAGACTTGGTTCTAGAATTGTTGGCATGACTAAAGATGAATATTGTCCAGCTTTTTTGAAGTTCTATAGATATGCACTCAAAAGCAGATAGTACATATTAGAGGTGATAATTACGAACCCAAAAGTGTAATCTCTGAAGTTTTACAAATGGAAGGGAAGTAACCCTTTCTTTCCTAGGCCTCATGGAAGAAATAGAGCATCCTTAAGAAAGACCTTCAATGTACAAACTTAGAAAAGGCTGTCCTATGTAGATATCTCATATAGCGTCAAGTGATTCACAGTCTAATGCTTTTGTGCATTATTCCTCGACTCAATAACCTACTTTCTGGTCTAGTTCTTTGCCTTGGAACAAATAGGTGTTTTGAAATAGGTGTTTTTCAAAGTCAGATTTGCAGTTATACAAAGTGGCTCAAGTATCAGGCCACTGCACACTTCTCAGTGGAGGGGTGGGGCGGGAGTGGGGAGCCCAGTCTCGGGTCTCGAAGAACTGCAGTAGTCTGGCTTCAAATCTTGGACACCACAAACTACTGGGTACCACGGAAGAGCAATTTCTGAAGGTTCATGCCCAACACTGAGGCCAGGGAGGACAGGTTCTTGCTCTCTGATATCCCAGACACCACTGTATGTTTCAGAAGAGCTGAGAAAGGAACCTTGGGCGGATTTTGGCCCCAGGTCCAAAAGGATATGGTAGGGGGAGAGCTCTGGCAGGTTACAGCGGGGAGGAGAGAGTCTGGCTAGCTCAGGTGGCTGGCTCACTGGGCTGCTTGCTTTGGCTGGCTAGAGCACAGGGAGGCCTCCCAGTGGGAGGTTAGATGCACACAGCTCATTAGATGGAAACCTGCTCCATTGTTTCAGCAAGATGGATCCTGATATCCTGATGAGCAGAGATAGTCCATGGTTTTAGAGCTTTATTGGAGAGAGAGAGAGAGAGAGAGAGAGAGAGAGAGAGAGAGAGAGAGAGAGAGAGAGAGAGAGAGAGAGAGAGAGAGAGAGAGAGAGAGAGAGAGACAGAGAGAGACAGAGAGAGAGACAGAGAGAGAGACAGAGAGAGAGAGAGACAGAGAGACAGACAGACAGACAGAGACAGACAGAGAGAGACAGAGACAGAGACAGAGACAGAGACAGAGACAGAGACAGAGACAGAGACAGAGACAGAGAGAGTAAAGAAGCAGAGGGTAGCCATGGCCACATGGAGAGAGGGGGGGAAGGGAGGGAGAGATTGGAGGGAAAGAGGTAAGAAAGAGTAAGAGGCAAGAGAGAGATCAAAAGAGAGAGGAGGGGCCAAGCAGCTCCTTTTATAGTGGGTTGGCTACCTTGCTGTTACCAGGTAACTACAGGGTAGGGCATACCTGGCTGTAGCCAGGTAACTGTGGGGGTGAAGTCCAACCAGAATACCTCGAGCTTGGGGCTCTACATGACTGATGGCCATAGGATTACGGAGTTGAGGGCTCCTGATGGTGATGGTCTGGAACCTAATGTCTGGGAGCGTAGCTCATGGTTCCAATCCCTTGTAGAAGTTTTCTACTGGGTCTCCTACGTAAGCCTCACTCAACCAGAACAGAGATTGCCTTTCATGGCCCAACACTCAAGAAAGTCCTTCCCACCAGGCTAGAGGAAATCTTTGATGTGATGTCTTTTCTTTCAGACAGAGACAGCCTTGGCTCCCACTGTCAGGAGTCCCACAAGCCAAGCTACACAACTATTACATAAGTGCAGAGGGCCTAGGTCATACAATCAAAGGCACTCTGATTATTGGTTCAGACTCTGTGAGTTCCTATGAGCCCAGGTTTGCTGATTTTGTGGATTTTTCTTATGTGGTCATTGACCCTTCTGACTCCTTTCTCCCACTTTTCTGCAGGATTCCCTGAAATCCGACTACAGTTTGGCTGTGCGTTTCTACAACTGTTTCCATCAGGTGCTAGATGACGCTTCCCTGAAGATGATTATGCTATGCTCCTATCTACAAATAGTAAGTATAGAAGAATATCATTAGGAATCATTTCATTGGCTTTTTTTCAGGTTGTGTTTGGTTTTATTCTAGGTGTCCGGGCTCTCCATCCTCTAGGTCCTGATCCTCCAGGCAGTGTCAGAGGTGAGCTACCTCTGGTGACATGGGTCTCAAGCTGGGACAGCCATTGATTGGCTATCCTATAAGTTCTGGACCAAAGTAATATCTTTTCTAATTGGTGCAATAACCCTATTTCACCCCTAATCACTTAGCTTAGCTCTCTACATCCCTGGAGCTCATTGGGAAAAGTCTCTGTAACCAATGTTTAATTGTAAGTTACTATTTTTGTTTTGTTTATGTTTTTGCCTCATGACTCACTGAGTTTAACCAAGGCCATTAGCTTGCATATGGGTGTGCTGCTATCCACAGGATTATGACTAACTCATCAGTGATTACATCACTAAACATACTGAGTTCCTTTGGTCCAGCAGACCATGACTGCTCTTGGTGGTCAGAAGCTCAGGGAAGCCCTTCTCTATCTATGACTGAACGTCTAGTGGTGTAGTTTTATGAAGATCAATACACGTAGCCACAAATTTTAAGATCCTGAGTATCCTGGCTAAATTGTGCCTATGACATATCACTTCTCATCCATCTTGCCTGTCATTCATCCCTCTCATTCATCTTTCTCATCATCCATCTCTTACATTCTTGCAGTCTCCTCTTCTAACATTGAAGTTTTGAAGTGGCAATTGGGAACTCTGTTAATTGTTTAGTTGGTTATCATTTTTAAAAAGGCCCTCATATCTTGTTTAGCAGAGAATCTGCTGTCCATTTTTGTAGAATATCTAGTAATTGATGTTTTCCAAAGAGCCATATCATAAGAAAACTTATGGGAATGTCATTGCATAAAACTTCTATCACTTTTGTCAATTTAAAAATATTTTTCATTAAATTAATTTATTTTTTTACACTTCATATTCCATTCCCCACACTTCCTGTCTCTAAACTCCCTGGGGCTTCCAATCTCTGGTCCTCCTATAGGATCACCCTTCTCCTCAGCATCTTTCAGCCTTTACTAATTCAACAACAGGGTTAGGGTTAGGGTTAGGGTTAGGGTTAGGGTTAGGGTTAGGGTTAGGGTTAGGTTAGGGTTAGGGTTAGGGCTTGGTTAGGGTTAGGGTTAGGGCTTGGTTAGGGTTAGGGTTAGGGTTAGGTTATGGTTATGGTTTGGTTAGGGTTAGGGTTAGGGTTAGGGTTTGGTTAGGGTTAGGGTTAGGGTTATGGTTAGGGTTAGGTTTAGGGTTAGGTTTAGGGTTAGGGTTAGGGTTAGGGTCAGCTGTTACTGTCCTTTGGATGCATACAAATATCTTTATCTGACTCTGTTGCTTTTTGGGTCTTTTGTAGTGCAAACATGTTGGTCCCTTTTTGTTAGCACTCCATTTTCCCTCTATTAGTGTCTGAGTTTGGACCTCCCCTTTAGTTGTATTTTACCATGATCCTGTTGCTTGGCTTTTTTTTCCTCAGACTTTTTTCTATTTCTATCCCTCTAATTCTTTTAGACATGAACAATTATGAGTCTCAGATACAACTGTAGTATGGCAGCCCTATTCCTCTGTTGATGCCCTGTCTTCCTGCTTGAGGTGGTCTCTATAAGTTCCTTTTCCCTACTGTCATTCTTTTTATTTAAGGTCGCTTCCTTTGAATCCTGAGTTTTTCACCTCATAGTAATATGGTGCATTCAGAAGAGATCCCAATCCTCCTATATCCTGAGGTTGCCTGTTTCCATTTTTTCTGCTTGCCCTCAAAAATAATTTTTTCCCTCACCCAATACCATATCACATTCTCCTCTCCCTCCCACTCTCCCTCCTTGTTCACTTTCCCTCAAAGATCCATTCCTCTCTCCCCACTTTTGATTACTTTCTTCTCTCTCCCAAGTATGACTTAGGTGTCTTTACTTGGGCACATCAGCTTGTTGACTTATTTGAGTTCTGTGGACTGTATCTTCAGTATTATATATTTCTTTTTTAATTTTTAATTATGTCTATTACCCTAATATCCACTTATTAGTGAATACATACCATGCATGTCCTTTTGGGTCAGAGTTACCGCACCAAGGATCATATTATCTAGTTCCATCCATTTGCCTGAAAAACTCAGTGTGCCCTCATTTACAATGGCTGAGTAATATTCCATTTTATAAATTATCCACATTTTCTGTGTTCATTCTTCTGTTGTGGGACATCTAGGTTTTTTCCAGTTTCTGCTTATCACAAATAAAGACAGTATGAAATAGTGGAACATGTGCCCCTTTTGCATGGTGGGTCATCTTTTGGGTATTTTCCCAAAAGTGGTATAGTTGTATCTTCAGGTAGATCTATTTCCAATTTTCTGAGGAACCTCAAGATTGATTTCCAGAGTAGTTTTACCAGTTTGCAATCCCACCAGCAATGGAAGAGTATTCCTCTTTCTCTACATCTTCTCCAAAATGTGTTGTCATGTTAGGTTTTGACTTTAGCCATTCTGATTATTGTAAGGTAGAATCTCAGGATCATTTTGATTTGCATTTCTCTGATCACTAAAAACTTTAAGCATCTCTTTAGGTGCTTTTCAACATCCAAGATTCTTCGGCTGTGAATTCTTGGTTTAGTTCTATACCCCATTTTTTGATTGTGCTATTTGGTTTTTTTTTTTTAGTGATTAACTTCTTGAGTTCTTTATACATTTTGGATATTAGCCCTCTATTCGATGTGGGGTTAGTGAAGATTTTTTTCCCTATCTGTAGGTTGCTGATTTATCTTATTGACTATGTCCTTTGCCTTACAGAAGATTTCTAGTTTCATGATATCCCATTTATCATCAATTCTTGATCTTAGAGCATGAGCCAATGGAGTTCTGTTTAGGAAATTTACCCCTGTGCAAATGAGTTCAAGGCCTTTCCCAGTTTCCTTTCTATTAGATTTAATTTATCTGGTTTTATGCTGAGGTCCTTGATCCACTTGGATTTGAGCTTTGAACAAGGTGACAAATATGGGTCTATTTTCATTCTTCTACATACAGACAGCCAGTCAGACCAGAACTATTTATTGAAGATGGTTTCTTTTTACTCTTGTACATTTTTGGTGTCTTTGTCAAAGATCAAGTGACCATAAGTGTGTGGTTTTATTTCTGGGTTTTCAATTCTATTCCATTGATCAATGTATATGTCTCTGTACCAATACCATACAGTTTTTATCACTATTGTTCTGTAGTAAAGCTTGAGGTCAGGGATGGTGATTCCCAAAGCTGTTCTGCTGTTCTTTTTATTGTTAAGTATTATTTTCACTATTCTGGGTTTTTTACTTTTCCAGATGAATTTAAGAATAGCTCTTTCCATGTCTTTGAAGAATTATGTTGGGATTTTGATGGGGTTTGCATTGAATCTATATATTACCTTTGGTAGAATGGCCATTTTTAGTATGTTAATTCTGCCAATCTGTGAGCATCAGCGATCTCTCCATTTTCTGAGATCTTCTTCGGTTTCTTTCTTAAGAGACTTGAAATTATTATTATACAGGTCTTTCACTTGTTGGGTTAGAGTTACCCCAGTATATTTTGTTCTATTTGTGGCATTTGTAAAGCAAGTTCTTTCTCAAATTTCTTTCTCAGCTTGTTTATCCTCTGTATAAAGGAAGGCTATTGGTTTATTTGAGTTAATTTTATATCTGGCCACTTTTCCAAAGTTGTTTATCAGCTGAATTATCAGAAATCCTCTGGTAGAATTTTTGGGGTCTCTTATGTATACTATCATATCATCTGCAAATATTGATACCTTGATTTATTCTTTACCAATTTGTATCCCCTTGATCTTTTTTTGTTGTTTTATTTTTCTAGCTAACACTTCAAGTACTATATTAATTAGATATTTTGAGAGTGGGCATCCTTGTCTTGTCCCAATTTCAGTGGGATTGCTTCAAGTATGTCTCTGTTTATTTTGATATTGACTATTGGTTTGCAGTAAATTGCTTTTATTATATTTAGGTCTTGAATTCCTGATCACTCCAATACTTTTAACATGAAGAAGTGTTGTATTTTGTCAAATGATTTTTCTGCACAGGAGATGATCATGTAATTTTTTTTCCTTTGAGTATATATAAGTGGATTATATTAATGTATTTTCTTATATTAAACCAGCCTTGCATCCCTGGGATGAAGCTTACTTGATCATGATGAATGATGGTTTTAATGTGTTCTTGGATTCAGTTTTCAAGAATTTTATTGAGCATTTTTGCATCAACATTCATAAGTGAGATTGGTCTGAAGTTCTCCTTTTTTTGATTGGGTCCTTGTGTGGTTTAGTTATCAGAGTAATTGTGGCTTCATATAATGAGTTAGGTATTGTTCCTTCTCTTTCTATTTTATGAAATAGTTTGAGGAAAATTGGTATTAGGTCTTCTTTGAAGGTCTGGTAGAATTCTGCACTAAATTCATCTGGCCCTGAGCTTTTATTAGTTGGGAAGTTTTTAATGGCTTCCTCTATTTCCTTGTGTGACATGGACTTGTTTAGATAGTTTACTTGCTCTTGATTTAACTGTGGCATGTGATATTTGTCTAGAAAAGCATCCATTTCATCTAGATTTTCCAATTTTGTTGAGTATAGACTTTCATAGTAGGATCTGATGATTTTTTGAATTTCCTCCCTTTATGTTGTTATGTCTCCCTTTTCATTTTCTGACTTTAATAATTTGGATACTGCCTCTTGTCCCTTTAGTTAGTTTGGTTAGGAGTTTAACTATCTTGCTGATTCTCTCAAAGAACCAGCTTTTGGTTTTGCTGATTCTTTGTATTGTTTTCTTTGTTTCTATTTGGTTGACTTTGGCCCTGAGTTTGATTATTTCCTGCCTTCTATTCCTCTTCAGTGAGTTTGTTGTTTTCTTTCTAGAGTTCTCAGATGCACTGTTAAAATGTTAGTGTAAGATCTCTCTAGTTTCTTTTCCAGGGCACTTAGTGCTATGAACATTCCTCTTAGCACTGCTTTCACTGTGTCCCATAAGTTTGGGTATGATATGTCAATATTTTCATTGAATTCCAGGAAGTCTTTAACTTCTTCCTTCCTTCCTTCCTTCCTTCCTTCCTTCCTTCCTTCCTTCCTTCCTTCCTTCCTTTCTTTC
>NW_022196912.1:53233648-53277876 GCF_008632895.1 Mastomys coucha | reverse complement strand
CCTTCCTTCCTTCCTTCCTTTCTTTCTTTCTTTCTTTCTTTCTTTCTTTCTTTCTTTCTTTCTTCCCTGACCAAGTTGTCATTGAGTAGAGAATTGTTCAGTTTCCTCGTGTATGTGGGCTTTCTGTAGTTTTTGCTGTTATTGAAGACCAGCCGTAGGCCATGGTGATTTGATAGGGTGCACAGTATTATTTCAATCTTCTTGTATCTGTTTAGAGTTGTTTTGTGACAAAATACATTTTATTTATTGTTTTATTTATTTATTGTTTCTACTTCCACTTTTAGGTCTTGTATCACTTTATTCAATTCAATCACCTGTTTACCTGTGTTTTCCTGTATTTCTTTCAGTGAGTTATTGATATCTTCCTTAAAGGACTCTTATCTTCAGAAGATAGGATTTTAGATCAGCTTCCCAATTTTCAGGTGTGTTGGTGTATTCAGGGCTTGCTGTGGTGGGAGAACCGAGTTCTGATGATGGCCACATATTTTGGCTTCTGTTGCTTATGGTCTTGCACTTGCCCTTCACCATCTGGATATCTCTTGTGATTTTTGGTCTGGATGACTAATGGAGTCTGCCTCTTTTGTTCCTGGGTTGCTTCAGGTCTCCAAGTAGGCCTGTAGCCTGGGCTGTATCCAACCACCTGAGGAGCCTTCTAACTGGGGGTTCTTCACTAGGGCAGAGAAGCTGTTGATCTGTTGCCCTGGCTGCAGTAGATCTCTTGGGAGGCTTCATATAACTGATCTGAGTGCAGGGGATCCTCTAGGATGGATCAGGATATAGAGTCTTCACAGGAGAAGACAAACTAGGGGTCTGTCCCAGCAACAAGGATGGGGTGGAAGGGGTGGAAGCAATTTTTAAATTTTTTTATTGCTCTTTTACATCTTATCATTCTACAAATGTAGAGTGATAAAAGTAGTAAGTACAGTAAAATGTGTAAAATAGATCAGTTTTTGTAAACAGATTTAAATATGTGTCAATCAAAAAAGAGTTCTATTATTACATAATTTATCAATAACTGTTAGGTAGGAATAATCCTTTTAAATATATTCTTCCCTATTGCTAAGGTAAAGGCTTTCTTCAAGAGATTATTTTAAACCATGGTAAATTTGGTGGTTTGAATATGTTTGGCCTAGGGAGTGGCACTTTTAGTAGATGAGAGTCTTGTTGGAGGAAGTGTGTCATTGTAAGAGTGGGCTTTGATACCCTCCTACTAGCTGCCTAGAAGACAGCAGTCTTATTCTGTTTACCTTCAGAACAAGATGTAGAAGCCTCAGCTCCTTGGGTACAATGCAGGCCTGGATTGTGACATGCTTCCCACCAAGTTCATGACTGAACTTCAGAACCAGTAAGTCAGCCCCAATTAAATGTTGTCTTTATAAGTGTTGTCTTGGTTATTGTGTCTCTTTACAGCAATGCAAAACATAAGACAGCAAAACATACAAGCTTAGCATTAAAAGAAATGTATAACTTCATGTATAAGATATCCAAATAAAATATTTCAGAGTTTCAATATTCTACCCAGACACAGAACATAAAATGTTTGATCTCTAAGCCATATTCTATAGCTATAAGCTTCTACCATTTCAAGTAGAAAGTTGTGTTTTAGTTTATATCAATGACTCTAATTGATTCCTATGAAATTTTTAATACTTTTATTACCTCAAATTTAATTATTTAATCATATATATACATAGATCATTTTAAAATTTATCTTTATGAAATGATTTTATGGTATACTTCAATTTTCCAATATAATCCTTATCTATTTCTATTTGAAACAATCCTTTACTTTTTTTTGTTGTTTTTATTAGATATTTTCTTTATTTACATGTCATATGATTTTTCTTTTCCCAGTTTCCCCTCCCAGGAACAAACAAACAAACAAACAAGCAAAAACAAGAACAAACCCCCATTGGCTCACCCCTCCCCATGCTTGCTACCCCACCCTCTCCCACTTATTGGCCTTGGCATTCCCCTGCACTGAGGCACAGAACTTTCACCAGGCCAAGGTCCTCTCCTCCCATTGATGATTGATTTTGCTATCCTCTACTATACACATGCTGCCAGAACAATCAGTCCCAACATGTATACTCCTTGGTTGGTGGTTGAGTCCCTAGGAGCTCTGAGGGTACTAGTTAGTTCATATTACAATCCTTTACTTTTAAATCATAATTTTATTTTAGTATATAAAATTATATAAAGTACAATTCATATTCTCTTTATCTTCTATAAAAATATATTCCTGTACTTTCAACTCTTTCTAGTCATTTTCATACTTTATAGTACCATTGGCTTTTAAAAACTATGAATTTAGTGATTTTAACCAAACAAAATAATTTTGATGTTTTACTGTAAACAAAGGAACCTCAATGTGAAACACAGAACACATGATGATATTATATGTTAAATACCTACAATTACCAATACAGTCAAAACATGATATGAGTTCTGAAGACATTTTGATTTCTTCTTATTAGGTGTGGTAGTTTGTTTGAGAAGTGTTCCTATGGTAATTTGAACACATGGTCTCCAGCTGTTGGCACTATTTTGGGGACAGTTAGTCACTGTACTCTTTTTTTTTGTTTTTTAAATATTATTTATATATTTTTTTTATTTATATGAGTACATTGTAGCTGTCTTCAGACATACCTGAAGATGGCATTGGATCCCATTATAGATGGTGGTGAGCCACCATGTGGTTGCTGGGAATTAAACTCAGGACCTCTGGAAGAGCAGTCAGTGCTCTTAACTGCTGAGCCATCTCTCTAGCCCCGTCACTGTACTCTAGCAGGAGGAAATGTCAATGGAAGTTCAATTTTGAGGTTAAAACTCTTGTGAAACTTGAAATTAATTTATTGCTCTGTGCATGCATTTTAATATCTGAGCAGTTGTTTCCAGTTATGACTGCCATGTCTGCTGGTTGCTCATCCATTCTCATTGTTCCTCACTTTTCCCACTCAGCAACATTAGCCCAAGTCAACTTCTCTTTCTATATGTTGTTTTGGCCATAGTTACATAGTTACAGAAAAGTAACTATTACACAAACCAATTTAACTTGAGTAGATTTTAAAGATTTCTTTAATTCTTATATATTAAAAGGGATTCTACTTAGTTTTCCATGAGAACGTACTTACTTACAAACCAACTTGAATTTAACCCATTTCAAAGTGTCTTTATCATGTAATTATTTCATATAACATACATCAAATTAACTTATAGAAAATCTACTCAGAAATCACATGTGTATGTACAGGTGTGCTTTTGTATTGGTGTGCATGTGTGTTTAAAACCTTTAAGTGAAAATTTACACATGTGATAAGCTAAAACAGGTGGCCAATTTTGCAATGTAAAAATAGAATACTGAATCAAAATTTAAAATGTGTGAAATAAATTAAGAACACTTTTTTTATTTTGTTCCTTTCTGGGATTGCCAGAAGAGATAGTAGAAGAATACAACAATGAAGAAGAGCAAGATCAGAAAAGGTCATCAGGAGGAAAGAATTAGGCAAAGTTCAATTCTTCAGAATCAGACATTCACTTTTTAAATTGATTTCCTAGTGTTGAATATTTCTTAAAATCTTTATAGAATTTTCAAAACTTCATTTTTTTTCCAAGACAACATTGCCTTATGTAGCCTTAGCTCTCCTGGAACTTGCTCTATAGTCCAGGTTTTTATATGCTTTTTTTTCTATGAGAAGCTTTCATGTTCTAATTAGGTTACTTATTTATCATCTCCTGTTTTATTGCGTATTTCTACTTTAACATATCTTTTTTCTCTATTTTTCCAAGTGTTTATAAATCGAATTATTTAAACTATCAAAAGTAAAACAACTAAAAATCACAAATGGCAAATTTCTTCTTTGAATTTATGTTTCTTCTGTTATTGTCCATTCTCTCCTGCATATTACAACAGTCCATGAATGCAGGTGGGATATAATTTTTGATTCACATTTCTTTGGTACCCAGGAGAGTGGTTTCCTCAGGCTTACTCTCAAGGTAGTTCCTCCCAATTCTGTCTCAAATTCATCCTGTACATATGTGGGGACATGAATAGCATCAAGAAAATGGCTGATAACACATATATATATCCCACTCCCAGCTAAGACAATAGCTTGGGTTACTTCCACCCAAGAGTTGAACTATGCTGCCTTGGGCTTCCCTGTGAGGCTGTTGCATGTCCAATGCATTCCCTCAGGTACCGCTACCTTGTTGAGCTGGAGAAAAACCTGACTCTTACTATCATTAACTTTATGATTGAAGATACAGCATTTCAACATTAAAATAAAAAAGGTTGAAATAACCAGGAGAAATGAGGTAGCTGAGAAGCTGGGTTCTGGAGGAGTGATAGAAAAAAAAATTCTATGTAACATTTTTTGATAAATTCTCTGATGAAGCCACTCCAAGGATATCCAAAATTCTAAATGGGTGGATCACTGACCAAATGAAAATGTTTGAATACATCTTTATAGTCATGGTGGGAGGAAGGCATAAGTCAGTGGATTTACCAAATATATTGGTGCAGATTGTATGTAGGTAGGTTGCAGAAATGCAGGGATATCTCTTCCATAGTTTTAGATGCTACTTAATGATATTTTAAGCAAGCATAGCATATTATCATTAATAGTCTTACAGGTTGGCTCTCTTCCACACAATGGACCACCAACCAAAGAACATGCAGGTGCTGGACTATCCTCCTTCACTCCCACACACATTTGTAGCAGATGTGCAGCTTGATCTTCGTGTAGATCCCCTGAAATTAGAACAGTGCCTGTCTCTGACTCTGTTGCCTGCCCTGGGGTTCCTTTCTCCTAACTGGACTGCTTTGTGGAACCTCAGTGGGAGAGGAGGTGCTAAGTTAGACTGGGACTAGATGTTCCAGGATAAGGTAGTACACAAGGGGGCTTACCCTTCTCTGAGAAGAAGAAGAAGGGGGTAATGGGGAGCAGGATGTTTAATATCAGAACTGAGAGAAGAGGTGGGAGGGGGCTGTGGTTGGGTTGTGGTGTGAATAAAAAATAAATTATGGAAAGAAAAAGAAAACAAACGAAATATATATATATCTGCTGGTATTAGTTTATTATCTTTGCATAAGACAGTAAGACTTCAAAATATAGATATTTAAAAATAGGTTTTTGCTATGTTACAGAATGACATAAACAATATAAATGTCTTAAGTATAAATACATATGACTCAAAGGATATCTTCCCAAATGAATTACTAAAAGGAAATCAAATTAGATTCTTTGTATAAAAATTAAAGTATCATATAATTTAATCATTTTCTAAACTTAGCTATATACAGTCTACAAAGTGACTTTGTCGAAGCAAAAAATAAAACTGTTGCTGTATCTTCTGTCACAGTTCTCTGTGTTAAAATCAAATAATTATTTGTATTAGCTATCTTGGTTCTGAATCTCCTTAGCCATTTTATTCATGCTCTACACACAAAAGATCAATCTTCACTATTCTTTTCATTACTTAACATAATCTATTCACACGGACAGGACTCACCCATAAAATCTTAATCTTAATTGAATACACTTTCCTTAAGGAAGGCACTCTATAACTCTCTACATGACACTATATTCCTTGCAAGCTTTTTGAAACATTTTTGACAACAATGCATTCAAAGATAGAAACTTAGCACTTGAAAATCTTTGAAATATTAACAGCAAGAAAATAGGTGTTGTATTATTACTATAAATATTTTAACATAATGTTAGTAATATATTTTAATTGCCTTTAAGTTTGCATATTCACTTTATAGTGTTCTGTTTATTACTTTATACATTAAGGTAATTATGAACAGTAATAGTCACACAATAGTCTTTAAACAGTAGGTCCAACTATCTGAAATGAAGTGGCCTTCAGTGCAAATTCAAGGTGGCTTACACCACAGTCCTAGTCATGCCTTAAAAAAATGGAGTTGGCCAGTCAATAGCTCACTTCTTCACTTTTTCACTACATGTTTTTTTTGTGTGTGTGTAATTTCCCAGGCCAGAACTGTGTATCATAGTGACAACTACTATCTGAGAGAGTGGGAACTGTAGTTCTTCTTGTAGGCTGTGTGTCTGACTAAAAGCAAGAAATTGTATCATTGAAAAGGGCTAAGAATTACTAAGATACACTCAGGATACTCTGCTGTAGTCATATTTGCAAAACTCTCAGTCAATTCCTTGGATGTTGTAATGATCCAAAGAACATTGAAACATGTTTTTTTTTTCCTTGCACCTGTGTTTAAATAAGAATCACTATTTTTACTTTTATTCAATATGGAATATCCTTATAGCATCAAATTTACCTGCCAATTTTAGAATATTTTGCAATCAAGTAAGATTAGAGATACTCAAATGAAGTAATGCAGTGAAATTTTGTTTGATGTTGCAAAGATGTTCTAAAAGAGTCCTAGCACACAAATGAATCTCTAACTGGTGATGTTGATTATATTTTTAGTGCAGTTTAAATAAATCTATTTTACATGTTTACTTAGAATTCCTTCTTATGTTTTGGTCCTTCTATCTGAGATTCTTCTCCTTCTGCCTAAAATCTACCTTTTACTATTTGCTGTAGGGAAGATTAGCTACTGGCAGAACTCATGACAAACTATATTTTCCCTCATTCTATACTAAACAATTATAATTGCCTTTTATTCTGAAATGTAACAAAGTTTTATTCCCTAAAATATAATAAAATTTCCAAACTGCCTAGGAGGAGAGACTGGTTTTGTAAATAAAAGAATAAAAGTGGATTGATCTTTTCAAAAATAATTTTAATCTTGGAAGAGTTTTGTGAATAGAAAATTTTACATAGTAATTTCCACAGAGCATTGGAAATAGCACTCTGGTTTAGAGGTGGCTTTCAAAGTAGTTCTATACAGCTATCTAGATGATTATCATGTTATGGACAAGCTGAAATTACTTTTTTGAATCATGATCAATTTTATTAATATTAGTATTACTGACCATTTACCATGTACCTGATCATTTCATATAATGGACACACATACTCCCCCAACACACACATGTGCACATACACACACATGCATATACACTTTACCTTATCTATCTTTTTTTGTTTTTGTCTTTGTTTTTGTTTCATGACAGAGTTTCTCTGTGTAGCCCTGGCTGTCCTGGAGCTCAGGCTGGCCTCGAACTCAGAAATCCTCCTGTCTCTACCTCCCAAGTGCTGGGATTAAAGGCATGTGTCACCACTGCCCAGACTTTATTTATCTTATTAGGTTCTCACATTAAGTTTTTTGAAACAGGCAACAACATAATATAAATTTGAAATAATAAAAAAGGAATAAGAAACAAAAAGGGACTTGGAAGTTTAACTTGTAAATTTTCTCCTATTTAGTACACTAAGTAGGAACCAGCTAGTGCATAAAATTAAAAATGAGACTTTAGAAAAATGTCCTTGGGCCCTTTGGTTCACATACCATAACCCAGATCAAAGACACAGAAAATACTTTCAACTAAATCATAGAAGAACATTTCCCTACATTAAAGGAGAAGGTGCTTATCACGGTATAAGAATAATGTACCACACCAATTAGACTAAACCAGATAAATATTTCCCCATGATATACATTAATCAAAATACTAAATTTACAGAAAAGGAAGAATATTTAATATATCAATTTAATATATCAAGTAGCATATAAAAGCAAACATTAGAATAACATCCAACATTTCAATATAGCCCAAAAAAAGAAATGCTGGAGCTAAATGGCATATAAGCCAAGTGAGACATTAACATGATAGAATATTACTCAGCCATTTAAAAAATGAAATAATGAAATTCACAGGTAAATGGATAACATTAGATAATATGAACCTGAGTCAGGTAATGAAGACACCAAAAGACAAATTTAGCATGTCCTCACTTATATGTGAATGTTAGCTGTTAACCCTTTGGTAAGTCGACTACAATCCATATAGCCACAGTGGTTAGATACAGAGTAAAGAGTTGGGAGGATGATTGGAGCACCATAGGAAGCAAAAATAGAATACAGTCATGGATGAATGGGTAGGACTTTCATCCATGACTGTCTCCATTTCAGGAGGATCAAGTGGGGATGGGGAGAAAAAAATGGAGTTTAGGTCAAGTGCAGAGAGGGACAACTACAACTAAGGGCCATTTATGGGGTTATATGGAAACCAAATAAAGTAGAAGCTTTCTAAAATAAACACATATATAAAGGTGATCTAAATGAAATTGTTAAATAATGGGGGAAGGGGCAGAGATCTTGGAACACTTGATCCTACATGGAATGTCTACCTCAATTTCCTCCTCTCAAAGGTTAGGAAAACCTGCAGGAGAGGAGGTGAAAAGAGTATAAGAGCCAAGGGATGGAGGACACCAAGGAAACAGTATCTTCCGGGCATAACATTAGTGGTACATATATAAATTCACAGAGACTGTAGCAACACTCACAGAGCCTACACAGGTCTTGGCCTCATGGAATTGCAAAGCTGAGTGGAAATAAATACAAGGCCATATTCCTATCCAGTCCTATCATAGTCCAGAAACGATCTCCAATTGATAGCCACTTACAAATGAAAAATTAGTTTTCTCAAACAGTGTCTCACTTGCTATACAAACCACTCTTAAATCTAGACATCCATGCCTAGCAGATGGCCAACACAAAACAAGTCAATGATATTTTTTGGAAGATGTTTTGTCTTGTAATATTTTGCTTTTTTTCCTTATCCTACAAGTCTTTTCCATATATATACACACATACATATATATTAGAAAACATATATATCATATTTTCCAATTTTGTATTTTTGTGAGAATTTTGTGCTTATAAGTGTGTAAGTCTCTAGGTCTGTATTTATTTATTATGTTTTTTCTTTGGATCTTTGCTTTTCTGTTTTTTTTCTTATTTAGGTGTGCTTGTTTTTATTTTATCTTATTTTTTTGGTAGATGCCAATTTTTTAATGAAAAAGAGCAAGAACTTACGTAGATTTGGGTGCGATGGGAAGTGGGAAGGATTTGGGAAGAGTTGGAGGAGGGAAATCATAATCAGATTGTATTGTTATATTTTCCAATAATAATTTAATATAAAGAAAAATATTAAAATTCTAAAATATATTCTGTCACTCTAAGTGAATAAATATTACAGTATTACAGTGTATATTACAGTATTTCTGGCAAGTAAATAAATGAAAATTAGAACATATTTATAAGAACTGAGGAATATATTGGAAAAGATACAAAAGAATTGTCACCCTTCACTGTACAATGTGTGTGTGTGTGTGTGTGTGTGTGTGTATGTATGTGTGTGTCATGCTCATATGTTATTATTTGTTTAGGCAGCATCTGATTGGCCTTCACCTTGATCCATAGTTCAAGTTGGCTTAGAACTCACAACAATCCTTCTGCCTCCGTGTCCTGAGTCCTGGAATTATGGGAGTAAGTCACCACGTCCTGTTTGCTTAAGTCTGATTATTAATCAAAATTAAATAAAATTTAAGGAAAGTACCTTTCTTATCACTTGCTTGATTCTTACATCAACAAAATTCCAGAGGAAAAAAAGTCTAGACAAAAAAAAAAAAAAACCTCGTTTTTGCCATGTGACGTTCCACAGGTGCGGCTGTAGAAAAGTGCTTGTCATTGAATAAAAACCACATTTGATAAAAAAAAAAAAAAAAGTTGAGCAACCTTTTATGTCTCATTAGTTTGCAGAATGATGACATTACCTAGCATATGATCTGAGGAGCAGGAATTAAATGCATCTCATTATCTGTAGATGGGGAAAGATCAGACTTTGCAAGATGTTTTGTAAGATTGCAAATGTATTTTTAAGCAAGTACAGACTGGTATTAAAATAGTTTTTTAAATGCATACATTCATGGTTTTTCAAATTGTCAGTTTCAACTTTAGTGTTTATTTTCCTTTTAAAATATTAGCAAACATATTCTTTTGCTTTCCAATAGATGTCACTATCAAAAAGGAAAACAGAAAAACAACCTTTAAATCTATCTTTCAGGATAACAGGAAACATAGTTTTCTTTATTTCCTTTCTCATGTAAGGACAATCATAGGTTTAAACAACTTATATTAGGGGTGAAACTTGTACACACAGTGTGAGTTGCTTATGATGACTGAGGCAAAGAAAAAAGTTTGGAAGAGTAGGCGCATTCTCTGGATAGTCTTATTTTACTAAGTGTGGTTCTTTTATTTATTTTAACCAATACATTTGAAAAAGGAAATCGGATCATTTCACAAGGTACTGACCTGAGGGGTGCAGTGTGGTGGTCCTCAAATTCACACTAACCCACAGATCCTTATGGAACAAAGTGACACACCCTTATGTGTGGGTATATACATGTATGTGTGCCAAGTAGATGCAAGAAAACTTGTCTTAGCAAAATCCTTCTAAATAATATGTTAGCTACAATCAAATAACTGTAAACTAAATCTCCAACATTTATTCTTTTATTTTTATAGCTATAAAGTTTATAACCTTTGCTAGGCACATTCAAAACTCGCAAGCATCTCTTTATCTTGTGTCCATATATATGTTTGCATATGTACATGCCACTGTGTGCCTGTGGAGGACAATCTGCAACTAGACTTGGAGCTTGAGCTGATTCTCTCTCCTCTACTGTCTAGGTCCCTGAACCAAATCTGCAGGGCACTGTCTACTGGAGCATAGGTGAAGGTAGGGTCTTCTGGGTCATGTTTCGAAAAGACTCTTGTTCTAACTCTTTGGCATTGTCTGAACAAGAGAGTAGGCCATCTTCCGACATCTTGGTCCTGCGCAATCCAGAGCTACAGCAGGTGGACTTCTGGCATTATTTATAAAGCGCTTCGCTAGTGCTGAAAGATAATGCCTATATAATGGTCTGAAAAATCAGAGGAGAAAAAAACAGGATTTTTAAATCAGTTTTGTTGGATCCAGATTACTTTTGCAGATGAAAGAAACCATCTGTTCTTTCCAAAAAATCTAACAGGCATCATTTTTAATGAGGTGCAGTTTATGCCACTGACACAATGCCAAAAATAAATAAAAAAGCTTAAGATCAGAGCTAACAAAAGAAAAGCTAGGCCTAGTCATTGATTTTCATGAACCCTTTTGTTTTGGTCCTTACTTTCTTAAATAAATTCAATAAATTAATTGAACATATATATTGTTCAGTACATATATATATATATGAATATATACATATATGTATATAAGGTCCTTACTTTTTAAAATTCAATAAATTAATTGAACATATATATTGTTCAGTACATATATACATATATGTACGAAAAGTCCCACCACCAAAATTCTAGCCTTCCAGAAGCAAAAATCCTCTTACTTATAATTTTAGTTCTAGTGGTTTCTTTTTTGTTGTTGTTCTATTTTATGAAACCTTATTATTTACATTTTTCAGTTAGCAAACATGGAACCCTACTCCTGTATTTGTAACTGTAAAATGCATAGCCAAATGATTTCCCTAGGTTCTAAACATGTTATAGATGAAATTTATAATCATCACATTGTATCTAAATATATTGTAAATGTTTATGGCAGAATTATTCACATTGGCCAAGATGTGGAAACACCCAAATGTTTGTCACCAAATGAAAGGATCGTGGAATGAGAAGGAGCATGCAACAGACCATTATTCAGTCTTAGAAAAAAGGGGCACAGAGCCAGGTACTACATGCAAAGTTCTTGAGACTATAATGAAAATACAAGCTAATTTAAAAATGGAGAATGATGTGTGTTGTGGGGTTTTTCTTACAAAAGGTGCATGGAATAAAAACAGTCATAATACACAAACACAATGCCATTTACAGGTTTGAGAACTGGGGAGTGGAGACTTGCTCCTCCATGGATGAAAAGCTTCAGTGTAGATGAAGAAGTCTTGAAGGTAGATGGTCCAGGAACAGTGAATTTATATTTAAAGTATAGTGGGAAGCTCTTACTAATGTTTAAAATGGCAAACAAGTAGAGAACACATTTTATGATAGTACATATTTCCTTTATATGTGTATTTTATCATCTTTATTTTTTGTTTTTGTTTTGTTTTGTCTTCAAGTGTAGAGAAAATAATTATATCTCCTTTTCTGAACCCACACATTTGGAAGATTTTCAAGTCAATGGCCCTTTACTAGGACTGACTATGCTCTGTGATTCAGTCATAGAAAAACAAAGAGAATGAGTGTTTGACTCTTACAAGTACCTGTTTGTTTGGGGTTGTGGTATGGACATTCTGGAGCTTCTCCTTTCAACACCAGGAGCACTGATTTCATGCTGTTCTCTATCTGCAGGAGAGCACTCCCCAGTATTCACACCTACATACCTTTGCTTGTTGTTGATATGTATGCTGTTGTACTGTGTATACAGATTCTAAATTAACATACTTCAGGATTTTCGCACATTCTTACATTTAGAGAATTTTCTGATACTTTCTGATAGGTGTTTTGTTTTCTCTGAGGGCATATGATATTCCAGGAATCAACAGTACTCACTCCACAACCTCTATTAACATTTTTTTTACTCACTATATAGTTAAAATAAACCAAATCGGTCCTTCTAGTATTCAACAGTTATAACCAAATGAGAACTATAGAAAATAAATTATTTTTAATTACATTGTTGAGGGGTTTAACAAATAACTGGGATTGCATAGTCCCAGCCTATTAAACTCACAAAATGAGACAGCTACTCCCATGGAACCAGTTTTTCATAACATGGCTGATACTATTAAACACATCTTAATCAAGCAGAAAATTGCAGTGTGTTTTAATGAATTTGCTTAGAAGCATTGTTAGAAATATTTCCTGTGGAAGCAGTATTTAATTTAAATCTTCATCATCCACAAATCTGAATACATTTAAAAGTATCCAATATGATACTTTGTATTAAATCGTTTAATTCTTTTCAAATACTATGTGGTCAATGGGATAGGACTTCTAACACTTTAAAAGAAATTGAAAAGGTATTATCTTTTAGGAAAGAGAGAAGAATAATGAAATCAAGGAACTGGAGGAAAGATAAAATGAGAGGAAAAAGACAAGGAAGGGGAAGGAGGGAAAGAAAAGAGGGAGAGAAGGAAAGGAGGTAAAAGGATGAGACTAAGGAGAAAACGCAGTAAGAACAAGGAGAAAAGGCCTAAGGAAGGAGGCAGAGAAGGCAGTATGGTAAAATAAGATAAATGTAGCTACAATAAAGCAATAAAGAACTGTTTTATTTTATGAAAATAATGTCTGAGCATCAAGGCCAGAATTGAAAGTAAAAGAGAAGTCTATTGTTGAAAACTTTCTATAGAATGTAAAGAAAAATGTTTTTGTAAGGTTAAAGTTCATAAAAGATTTTCTCTTTCTATATATATTATAACACTTTGTATTTGCTGTGGTCAGGCAGGGTCTCATCTTCACTCTTATTATTCAATGCTTCATTTTATTTTAACTAATCTTATTCATGTCTCTTTTTGAAAAATGAAAAATGAATATGTGATACATTTAAATCAGAAAACCTAAGGTACTTATTTTATGTGTATTTCTATTTGTGTGACTGATATTGGCAGTAAACACATTAGGTCTTGATGTCATTAAAATTCTATAGTTTTGTTGTTGTTGTTGTTGTTGTTGTTGAAAAGGTATCTACAACTATTTCTCCTTCTGTTCGTAAATGCACTAGTGCAGAGACTCCGGAGTAAACTAAAGCCCTTCTGCAGCATCCCCTTTGATTACTCAGTTTCTGTAGCAACTACACGTATAGTTCTTTAGTGGAGGATGGCAGTAAAGGGCATTTCGGTGGTGAACAGTTTAAGCCTGCTTGCCAGCATCCTAAGGAACTCTCGCCATTTAAGAATGCCAAGAATAAGGAAGAAAGGAAGATGACTTGCCTGGAATTTATTCATAACTAGCTAGCTGTAAAGGTTCTTCGGCCTTTTTTTTTTTTTTTTTAATTGGAGACAAAGCTTGGTTCACAAAGGTTCTGAACCAAAGGTGAACAGTGCAAACTGTAATTTATAAAGAACTTCCATCTTGTTTTCTAGGAGAGCAGGGTTAATAGAATTTCATTGCCACTGTGTATAAGAGATTTATTAAATTGGTCCAGAATCAAAATTAATTGTGCAGGTTTCAAAAGTTCATGGTAGCTTTTTCCTTTTTGTCCGGTCTTCTAAGTGCATCTCAAGCACATGAGATTTGGGGAACTTCGTGTTCTGGATTTTAAATGTATGAGCTGTGCTCTGTGCAAAATGTTTAGGCCCACAGCGCTATAGTCCAGAGCAAAACCCATGTGTAGTTGACAGGTATATGAACATACCTCTCTACTAACTCTGGGAACAGTCGCCCTTTTATTACAAAAGTCAACTCTAAAGCTGGTTATTGTTTCGCTAATATTCTGTTGGTAAGATGCCACTTTGCAAAGCTTTCTTCATGAGTTCCAGAAAGCATTTGGCTCCAGACAATACAAAGGATCCTTGCAAGCATTTTTGGTCAGTTTTGATTGAATGCAGATTGCACGACTGTTTTGCAAACCACATTATTCCTTCAAATGTTTCTTCAGTAGTAGCATATTACTTTCTAATGATAATCATTTGCATTTCCACGGCCTGTTCCTCTGTCCCTGGTCCCTGATGTTTTATAATGAGTTCTCCGCCCCCACCCCACCCCCACACCCCTGTCTTCATCGTACTTCCCTCTGGGTTGAGAGGAAGTTTGCAGCTCCTGGTCTTCACATGGCCACCTTAACCAAAGGCTGCACAGAGTAAACAGGGAGCAGCTCATGCAAACCACCCGATTAGGCTCTTTAAAGTGTGACTTGCCAAGCACCATCTTTCCCACGGTCATAGAAAGAACAGAGCCCAAAATGGTCTCTACTTCTATGACATTAAAAGATTGTTTTTAATAGGCATGCTAAGAGTCTTGTGCTTCTTCTATAATGCAAGAGGTAAAGCGAAGGTTAAGCAGTTCAGCTGGATGTTTGGTCCCAAGCAGCGCCCAGTTTTTCTTTCATTGTCTGCCGCCGCCTCCGCCCCCTCATGCTTCCTCCAGTCCTCTTCTGGTGGTCCACCAAGTTCGCTGCAGATGTTTCTCCCACACAGTGGAAACACTCCCTAATGGATCTGGGCACTTCCCGGCTTGCTCATATGGGAAAAGGAAAAGTTGGAGAGAAGGAATGAATTTCTGGATTGGTCTAATTTCCTTTTGAGCCCTTTAAAAGTGCTGAAATAGAGTATAAAATTAATTTAGACCTATTCACCTTTCCCACACTGCTAGCCATGTAAGTCATTTGCAAAATTATTTTCTTTTTAAATGAGCAAAGAGTAAATAAGTAGATAAGTGAACCCTTAACATTCTTCTCAAAGTTTAAGGTAGCAATTTAATGTTAGATAAGTTTACATAGTTGAATATATGTTTTAATTTTTAATACATTATTGTGAGTTCTTCACTTCTTTGGAAAAATCAAAGTATATGTCATTTATTCTACATAAAACTTAAACATTGCACCATAAAATTGTCAAATATTTATGCAACAATTTAGTTTTTCTTGTTTACATATTGTATGGAGATTGTATCTGAAAACACAGAACCTGCAATAAAAAAGAAAACAACTTTCCCTTTGTTCATCTCCTCTCCTTAAAGCCCCATTTCCCTTCTTTTTTTGACCTTTGTACTTTAAAACTTTTAATTATTTAAATACTAAACTCCTTGTCACAATAGTTACAAAATTATTCTCAGTTCAGAAATTAATATGCCATTATTTATGGTTAACAAATAAAGTTTATTCAAGTTAAATTTTCTCAATTTCTAGAAGCCTTCATTTCTGCAATTTCTCTGAGGTGAACTTTGAGGAGAAGGAAGATGTGGGGAATGCAATTGGAGAAAGAATCTGGGGGAGGCAGTTAGGGGAATAGCAAGAGAGAGACTGAGGTGGCTGTGTTGCAGACCTGACTTTGGTCTCTTTTGCTCTGTCAGTTCTAGTTCTGCCTCTTCTCAATCAGGAGGGAGGAGTCAAGAACATATTGTTGGACATACTGCTGTTGGACTCTAAGGTCATATTATATGCACCTCACCTTGGCCTGGCAGTGATTGAGACTGAGAGCCTATTAGGACCTCCCATGGCTCTTCCTGTTCTCCATCTGTAGCACCTTCACTGCCATCATCCCCCTTAGTTCTAGTATTGGCTTCTATACTTGCGAACTTGTTCTCAGACCTCTTGAGTGAGGTTACTTCCTGAATAAAGCTGGTGGCCACATAGATAGCAGAAGGATTATCAGAAGCTGAAGCAGATGGACTTCAGAAAATGAAAGTTCAGGTCTGCCCGAGGTTTAAAGAGGAAAGGACAATCTTCTGTGCCCTTGGTCAACCTTCACATCACTGCAGTCTGAACAGAAATTCTTCCCCTTGTTTTCATCTTCTAGACTCTCAAGTCTACATGTACTTCTGTGGGAGTATTCAAGGATCTTAGTGCTCCGTGTGGATAATTTCTGCCCTTCGTGGCTTTCTATAATCCCTCCTTCAATTTAAGATTAGCTGGTAATAATTATCTTGAGCATTAGCCAACACTGGGACAGTTTCAGGTTTTTCTTTCATTATAGAGACTGCTTTGAGCAAAGAGAGCATTAATATTTATTAATCTTCTGTCATGTGACAGCATTCTATGAGATGCTGGGGAAATATTTCAAGAAAATAACTAGTTTTTAGTCTCAGGAACTCTTTGTGAATGAAGCAGAAGACAAACATCTCCCCCACAACACACACACACACACACACACACACACACACACACACACACACACACACAAAGTAAAAGTAAGTAGCTTTGCAACAAAAGAAAGAAACAAACAAAAACAAAAAAGGAAATTATCTTTGGAAACTCTGTCTCCCTGTTTCTTTGTCTCTTTCTCTCTTTCTCTCTGTCTCTTTTCTGTGTGTGTGTGTGTGTGTGTGTGTGTGTGTGTGTGTGTGTGTGTGTGTTAGGGGAGGTGTGTGAAACTGAATTGAAGAAAAAATTATCTTCACTGAGATTCAAATGGATTAAAAATTATGTCAGGGAACAAAATGAATAAACCATTTCCAAATCTGAAGATTCTTCTTAATAGGTATTGGCAACAACAACCATTTGAAAATAACTTAGGAAAATAGCTTTCATTTTATAAAACTTTCAAAACCTCCCTTCTATTAGAGATCTGGAGAAAGCTAGTATAGCAACCTCACTGTTGGCTGAACGTAAGGCAGCCAACATTTGCGTGGGGACAATGTTCCCCAGCAGCAGCAGCTCCCCACTTCCTTTTTCCCATTCCACCCAGAGCCTCTGGAGGATGCAGAATTAGGGTTGTAAATTTCAATTATCAAGATAACCAAACTAAGCCCTCTTTTTTTATAGATGACCTTGGCCTCTCGTAGGTCCTAGCACAAAGAGTAGCCATAGCAAAAATTGTTTCTTTGTTGCATTTTTATGCCAATAGGTTATGGTTCTGAAAAATTATAATTATACTTTCAGTAAAATGGTGTTTACCTCACATATTTAACAGCGAAATAAAAATGAGAATGTTTCCTAATATAGTAAGCAATTTTCTTTTGTGTCCCAAGACCTTCCCTGCTACTACATGGTGCTACTTACAACCATATGGAGCAGATGACCTGAATTTCCTGAGTTGTTTGTGAAGTCTGTGTTCTCAGGCTTTGCAAGTGCTGCGTATGAACTGGGCGGCTGTTTATTCATTTTTAATAGCAGAGGAAATGCCCGTGGAGGAATTCTCCAAGCCTTTTCACTCTACAAAAGAATAAAAAGGCAATGTGCACCAGCAGCAAATAAAAATGTGGTGGTGAAATGAGTGCATGGAAAGAAAAGCAGAGCAAACTTTCTATAAACTTAACCTAAGCATAGCAGATAGAACAGAGTAAAAGGGATGCAAACAACAAGATAAGACACACAGGTCCTTATTACATGTTGGAGCATCTTCTGAGTATATGCCCAGGAGTGGTATAGCTGGGTGCTCTGGTAGTACTATGCCCAATTTCCAGAGGAACCGCCAAACTGATTTCCAGGGTGGTTGTACCAGCTTGTAATCCCACCAGCAATGAAGAAGTGTTCCTCTTTCTCCACAACCTCACCAACATCTGCTGTCACCTGAGTTTTTTATCCTAGCCATTCTGACTGATGGCAGGTGGAATCTCAGGGTTGTTTTGATTTTCATTTCCCTGATGACTAAGGATGTTGAACATTTCTTTAGGTGCTTTTCAGCCATTCTGTATTTCTCAGTTGAGAATTTTTTGTTTAGCTCTGTACCCCACTTTTTAATAGGGTTATTTGGTTCTCTGGAGTTCTTTGTATATATTGGATATTAGCCCTCTGTTGGATGTAAGATTAGTAAAGATCTTTTTTTTGTCTTTTGTTGTCATTTTGTCCTATTGACAGTGTCCTTTGCCTTACAGAATCTTTACAATTTTATGAGGCCCATTTGTCAATTCTTGATCTTAGAGCATAAGCTATTGGTGTTCTGTTCAGGAAAATTTCCCCTGTGCCCATTTTCTTGAGGCTCCAGCTGCATATGTAGCAAAAGATTGCCTAGTCGGTCATTAATGGGAGGAGAGGCCCTTGGTCCTGTGAAGGCTCTATGACCCAGTGTAGGGGAATGCCAGGTCCAGGAAGTGGGAGAGGGTGGGTTGGTGAGCAGAGGGAGGGGGGATGGAATAGGGAATTTTTTCCAAAGGGAAAACAGGAAAGAGGGGAACATTTGAAATGTAAATAAAGAAAATATCTAATAATAAAGGAAAAAAAAGACACACAGGTCCCAGGAAGGAAGACAGTTTGCAGAAGAGATTAAGAGTGCACAAGTTGTATGGCTGCAGGTAACAGCTAACATTAGAAAGGAATGCTCAGCACTGGGCCAGTGGCACAATGGATAATGTGTCTGACTACAGATCAGAAAATTCTAGAAAGAGATGCTTGTCTTCAAAGGATTGAGTTGGTAAATGAGGCTAAGATTTTGCATTAGGGGAAGGCAATTAAAACGGTTTGCATTATAAATTTCTAGTTCTCATCTTTTGTTTTTCTAAGATTGACCCATTAACTGATTATAATGAGTGATTAGAAACTGCTAACTCATTACTGATATAACAAATTGTAGAAAGTTCAAATGTGTGTATGTGTGTGTGTGGGGGGGGTGTTCACATACTTATCTACATAGATGTGCTAATGCATATGGGTTTGCAGACATAAGAAGGCCAGCAGTCTATGCTAGATGTCTTACCCAATCATGCTCCTTGTTAATTTTTGAGACAGAGTTTTCATAAACCTATAGCTTTCCAATTTAGCCAGACTGGCTAAGTAGCCAGTTCCAGGAATCCACTGACCCCCCAGTGCTAGGATTACAGACAGATACTGTATATACCTTGCTGTAACATTTGGGTGGACATTCAATCAGGTATGCTTGATTAAATGACAAACACATTATTGACTGAGACAGTTCCCCAGACAACTAAATGCAATTTCTTTACAACATGAAAGCAGTTTGGATGAATAACTCATTGCAGGGTCAAAAATACACAGGACCATGGACATGATTGATATGGGATACCATTTTTCTGTTCAATGAAGATCTTAAGAAAATGGGCTATCAGATTTGGATGTGATAGCATGTGGTCATTATTTCTGAGCAACTTTCTATGTTTAGAGTCAAAATTAAGTTGCTAATTTATCAGGAAAGTCAACCTTACATTCATTATTCTTAAACAAACCCATTTTGGAGCAAATGAGTCTTTTGCCATATGTGTTACAATTTAAAGAGTTTATTTGGGGAAAAATAACTTGAAATTTTTGTTCATAGAATCAGGTGGTTTGTTGAAACTATTAAACAAAATTCACTTCTCATAAATATATGTAACACTGTGGGAAAGAAAATTTCAGACCAGGCTCAATGTGATATGATTTCTTATTAAATATCTGGGACTAATTCAACCCTTTTCCTTAAAAGATTTTAAGGTGTAAATAATTCTATGGGAGCTATTGACATAGACAGATATCAGAAACTTCAATTCTCTTAAATCTGAATTGAGCTCTTAGACTCATCTGCATTCTGATGCAGAAAAACCTTAGTTCCAAAGCAAGAAACATCAACCCAGTTGGATACTATTTTGTAACTGCAGAATCAAATTACACACTACATAATTAAGTTGTTTTATTATTAAGACATAAACCAAACTTTAATCTAATAGAGTTGATTGCATGAAGTTGATTGATGTTCAAAAAATATATTATTAGTTTTGTGTGGGAGTTGTGGGGAAAATGGGCACACACGTGGTTTATACGCTGAAGTCAGAGAACACCTTTGAGAACTAAGTTCTCCTTTTCCAATAGAGACACCCAAGTCAAGCTTGTACAGAAAATGTTTTACACACTGAGATATCTTCCCAGATCTAGATCAACTTTTTATCAGTTAGTAAGGATTGCAAAATATTTCTTCTATTTATCTAATTGGTATCACCAGCATACAAGAAAATCTAAGTGCTAAAATCTGATACTAGATCTTCAAAATAGACATCTCCATGCTGAAGAGTGTGGAAAAACTATAGAGTGTTCATCTAAACTGCCGAGCAAATAGAGTTACTTTCATACTCATATAAACAGAAAAGTGCATTTATTTAACTAAAATTTATGGATTGCTAGATTTGACAACAGTTAGCTCTAAATTGTTTCCTCAACATTTTTTGGCAAATGCAAAAATGTATAATCATATAATCAAAACGATGTTAAGAAATCCTTAATACTCAACTATTTAAATTATGGTAATACTGACTTTGTCTTGAAAAATATAGTTAATCTATAGAATTTTGGTCCTCATTTTATTTATTGTAAAAGGTAAAGAGCCATCCAAATAGTCAGATATTTTATGATTGCTTCTATTTGTGACAAACTTCAAACATATTCAACAAAGTTTTCAAGTATTTTGTCTCTACCATCTTGTTAGAACTTCAGTTAATCCAGATGCTACAAATTTCTGACCTTTGAGCTCTTTATTCCTTGTCAACATCTAATGTAAATTAATTCATTTAAAATAGCACATTTGTGTGTATTCTATATAAAGAACATATATATATATGTATATATATATGTATATATATATTATATGGGGGTGTATGTAATCCTCACAAAGAAAAATATTGTCCAATTGAATTTAAGAACCAAGTCTTATATCACAGTTTATTTCTAATATGTTCAATGTTTTCCTATTTCCATAGGGATGAATTTTCATATTTCTTGTTTATGAGTTTTACTTTCAAATGTGTAAAAATCAACTGCAGCTTTCATACCTCACAAATTTTGTTAATGTTCACTCATATTTGTGGAAGAATTTTCATTTAGCCTTGAGTAGGTTCCAACATAATTTAGCAGACTCTAAATAAATGTCCACTACTGATGGAGAACATAGTTCCCCTATATAAATATTCTTTACGCTATGTATCATTCAATGACTGAGCACCTGCTCAGAATATGCAAAGCTGTGATATAATCTCAGCATCAAAGGCTCCTTAAAACATCATACACTACTCAGTCTGATGTCTGGCAGGAAATATACTGCCTCTCTTTTTTACTACTATTTTAACAAATACCTCTCTAGATAACTCAATATCCTATGTGTATAAAATATTTTACTTTATAAATATATCTCTCTGAATACCAACAATCATACATATAACAATGTACATGCCACTAGTTTCTCTTTATAAATCATTTTATTCATTTACATTTCAAATGATATCCCCTTTCCCAGTTACCCCTCTACAAGCCACCCATCCCATACCCCCTCTTCCCCTCCCTTTTGCCTTTATGAGGATGCTCCTCCACCCCCTCATCCACTCCAGCTTCACTGCTCCCGCTCCAGCATCCCCCAACTCTGGGACATCAAGCCTCCACAGGAGCAAGTCGTCCCCTCCCACTGATGTCAGATAAGGCCATTCTCTGCTACATATGTATCTGGAGCTGTGGGTCCATCCATGTATTCTCTGGTTGGTGGTTTAGTCCCTGGGAGCTCTGGGAGGTCTGGTTAATTGATATTGTTCTTCCTATGGGGTTGCAATCCCCTTCAGCTCTTTCAGTCCTTCACCTAACTCTTCCATTTTTGTCCCCTGGGCTCAGTCTAATGGTTGACTTTGAGTACCTGCATCTGTATTGGTCAGGTGCTGGTAGAACCCTTCAGGGAACAGCCATACCAGGCTTCTGTCAGCAAGTGCTTCTTGGCATTAGCAGTCTCATCAGGATTTGGTGCCTGCAGATGAGGTGGATCCCTAGGTGGGGCAGTGTCTGGATAGCCTTTCCTTCAGTCTCTGTTGTGGTTTTTTTTTTTTTGTCCCTATCTTTCCTTTGGACAGGAACATATCTGGATTAAAATTTTTGAGATAGGTGGGTGGCTGTGTTCCTCAACTAGGTGCTGTGTCTATTTACTGGAGGTGGTCTCTACAGGTTCTATCTCTTCTTTGTGTTGCTAAAGTCATTCCTGTTGGGTCCTGGGAGCCTCTCCCTTCCCTGGCATCTGGGACTTTCTAGTGGCTACACCAAGTTCTCCATCCCTCAGTGCTACATATTTCTATTCGATTTCCTGACCCTCTGTACTGTCATTATACTATACTGTTATCCATCAGAATTTGTGTTAATCTCACCACTAACAAAATGTTTTGATTTTCTCTATTAAACTTTGATTCAAACAATAGTGATGAACAACACCTTACAAATGACTCCAGTAGGTGATTATATGGTTGTTCTTTTGCTGCCTTGTGTGAGACCAGCTTAGGGTCCTTTAATTGATCCTATGGACTTCAGCTTCAGGAGCTAGGACTTTAATTATGTTTGCACACTAGGAGGTTGTAATTGTTAAGTAAGTGAAACGAACCTAGAGGAGTCTTTTAATCTGAACAAAAATCCATTTCCTCATGCTACATGCCTGCAGCAGTTGCTTGTGCTAAGTCTTGTCCTGTAGATTTCTTAAAGAAATCACTGACTTTTAAAACACACATGCTGCTTCTTGGCTCACCTAGTTTTATTATCTGAAATAACCGATATTATTAACCCCTCATGACACTGTGAATCACTTTGACTGATAAACATCTTCAATACATAGTTTACTATCTATGCATACATAATTTTGAGAGAGCCATCAACACAAATTGGTGGTTTATCAATTTTTTTCATTGTATATACTGTTGAAAATGCCAGCAATGCTTGTGCAAGTATCACTTGTCTGCCAGGTGCTATTGTTGAAGTCTCTTAATAACTCCCATCTAGGAAGAATTAGCCATGCTTAAACGCTGATACTCACAGCATGTGTTATTTTTCCCTGAGTTAAAATTCATTATTGGCACTAAGGGCAGGTGCTAGAAGCATTTTTGTCTGGATTAGATGGAAAATTAGAAGAAACTGTTATATATGAAAATCTATTATATATAAGATGCTGTTAAATGGAGAACATGTCACTGCTTATGAATCTCTCACATTAATACAAGAGTCTATGTCAAAAACTGGAATTAATATATAGTGTTTACAAAACCTAAGGCAGTATGTGCTTAATCTTTCTACCAATAGCACTTAATTTACAGAATACAGACAGAAGCAAGAGCTGTTGATACATTTCTTGACCATCTGCCCTTCTCTATTCCTTAGCTTGTCATTCCCCATCTTCCCAAAATGTCAGGATTAATTTCTTTAAAAGTACACATAAAATAATTCCATGTTAAAATGTATGTGACATCTAAACATTTATAAATGTATTAAATGTACTTTTCTTATGGTTTTTCTTCTTTTCTTCCTTCCTTCCTTCCTCCCTCTCTCTATCTCTCCCTCTCTCTCTCCCTCCCTCTCCCCTCTCTCTTTCTTGTTTTTACTTTTTTTACAGTCTATTAATTATCCCCCTCCTGGTCTGCCCTCCCACAGTTCCTCATCCCACTCCTCCACCCCTTGTTCCCCACTCCTGCCAGGCCACTCCTCTTCCCGAGGCTTCAAGTCTCTCCAGGGTTAGGAGCATCTTCTCTCACTGAGACCATACTCTGCTGTATATGTGCTGGGGATATCTGGACCAGCTAGTGTTTGCTGCCTGGTTGGTGGCTCAGTGCCTGAGGGATCTCAGGGGTCTGAGACTGTTGAGACTGCTTGTCTTCCTATGGGATAGCTTTCCTCTTAAGCTTCTTCCAAACTTTCCCGAATTCTATCAGAGCAGACACCGACTTAAAGTCCATTGATTGGGTCAGGAGCCTAGCTACCTTGGCCATCCTCTGAAAGGTTCAGCAAACAGCTGACTGAGACAGATGCAGATACTTACATCCTGTGACATTCTTAAACCCCAGGCTCACTTAATCACCATCACTGTTTATCATAGTTAAGATCTTTACTATATCAGCAATTCTGCCTTATGCCACAATAGTAGAGTTTGAAGAACTTTCTTCCTTCTTCCTCAAATTCTGGGAATAGAATGCAGTACCTTGAACATTTTAAGAAGACAAATGCTCTTCTTTATTATACTTTAGACTGCTTATTCAAAAGCTCAGTATGTTATCATGAAGATAACTTTGAAATACATTGCTCTGAAGCCTAATATAGGGTTGTCAAATAAATGTTTCCATCATGCATAGAAAGATGTTTCCATACATGTTTAGAAAGATCTCTACATAAGGGACAAAGATGTAAATTAGTGATAGAGCATGTTCCTTGCATGAGAGAATCCCAGGGTTTGATCCCTGGTTTGTAAGGTTGGGGGAGGGGAACACAGATAATTATTGTGTAAAATACTTGTTTCTTTTGTGCAGTTATAAATAATAAAAATATATGCTGATTGGAACTTTGAACTTATTGATAGTAAGATGCCAAATTATATCCAACATAGTTGCTTATAACCACATTATAATTATCTATAATTAAATAGTAGATTCTGGATAGTGACATTTGTTGGAAAGGGGTGTACTAAATGGCACAGGGGAGTGGAATTTCAAAACACGGAACATACAAGACAGAGCCATGTTATTTGTATTTTTATTTTAAAAGATTTTATTTTAATTTTTAAAATACTACTTTGCTTTTAATTGAAGTTATTTTTAATATAATATATTTTTACCTTTCTTTTCCCATTTTCCAGCCTCTGGAGATCCTTTCCACCCCTCTACTGGCCCATTCTATGCCTTCTTTCTCCTTCACTTTAGAAACCAAACAAACAAAAAGTTCAAAGAAACCAGAATAATTTTTAAAACTCATAGGCACACAAATATAAAGACAGAATCAGAAATCTTATATATAACCAAAATATCAGTAACACAAAAAATGTGCAAACAAGCAGTATGAGACAAAAATCTACAATAATATCATTGAGTTCGTTTTGTGCTGGTCGTATACTGTTAAAAATGGTTAACCTACTCAGTGAGACTCTATTGCAGAACATTATTTTTTCCATTGAAGCAGATGGCAATTAGAGATACTTTCTATGTTAGAAATGAACATGTTTATTTCCACTGGTCAACACTGGGACCGCATCTGGCTTAAGCCTGTCTCTGTTAGTTCATATGTGTGTCACTCATGATTGTGTCTGGAAGACACTATTTCCTTGGAACCATCTACTACCTATGGCTCTTACACTCTTTCTGCCTCCTCTTTAACAGACCTTCCTGAGCTCTGACAGGAGGGTTTGATGAAAATATCCCATTCTTCAAAGTCATTCACAGTCTGGACATTATCCAGATGTATGTCTTTATGTTAATTCCCTTGTGTGTAGCAGACTGTCGATAGGCGTCATTTCATTTAAACATCCCTTTAACAGAAGAGTAGCATTTGTTTTTATTCTGAGGCCATTTCCTCTGTAGGCTCAAGTTCTCAGCCACCTGAGCAGTGTCAGGCATGGGTTTCATGTCGTGGAGTAGAGCTTAAACCCAATTAGAGAGTGGTTAGTTACTATCACAGTGGAAAACTGTTTTACTTTGAGAGTAACCTTTTTGATTTTGTCTTTTGTAAGGAAAGGATCTACAGTGCTCTGCTATTGAAAATAAGGGAGGGCAGAACGAGATTTGGAAATATGTATTCTGATCATGACTACAATGTTGTCAGTCTCTTTCCTAAGAGGCAAGCTTAGATGAAACCTTTGCTCCCATAGAGGTGCTGAGAATCCTGACATGAACAATATTTAAAGATTATGGAAGCTAAGGTGCTCCATGTTTTTCAGTTTACATGAGTGTTTTCAGAAAATAGGTAGTAGTAGAAAAGAGAAAAGCGATGGAGTCTGGTTACTGCTGCGTTCATTAGTAGATTGCATAACTTTAGACCAAAATATTTACTGTATGTTAAGGAATCAGTGTTTCTATTGTAGTTTCCTCACTGAACAGCTAAATTATGCTAAGATAGATGGAGATCTTGGAAACTGATGGATAGTAATAAAAGATAGGAATCCCAAACATTAGGAGGGCTCATTCAGTTTACTGGCTAGTTGAATCTCTTAATGCAATTACAGAATCACATATTCAAAATAGCATGGCATTGTGAACATTAGTTGAAGTTCAACAAATATGATTGTAAGTCAATTAGTGGCAGGGAAACGAATGGAAAATTCTAGCGAAAAAGACAGACTAAGAACACAGATGAATTTTTTTTTTTTTTTTTTTTGGTCTCTAACAAGCTTATACATAATAGTACATTACCAATTTTCCTGGATATATTTTTGTGTCAAGATCATACATGCTAGGGTCACCTGGATCGAAAAGCCAAAGTTAAGAAAATGTCTCTATCAGATCACCTGTAGTGTAGTGTGTGACATTTTCTTGATTGATAATTGATATAGGAAGGCCCAGTCCACTGTGAGTAGTGCTATCAATTGGCACCCCATGCTCTATTGCATAAGAAAGCAGGCTGAATGAGCCATGGAGAGCAAGCCAGTAAACACCATTGTCCCAGAGTTTTGCTGCAACTCCAACCTTGCCTCTCTCAGTAATGGACTGTTTCCTGAAGTGTAAGATGAGGTAAATCCTCTTCTCCCCAAGTTGCTTTATGTTATGGTCTTTATCACAGAAATAGAAAGTTAATTAGGACATCAATCGTATTAGGTTTAAAAGTGCAGGACACACAAACTTTCTCAACTATTACACAGGATTCTCCTTTAATCTTTTTTGAAGTGGGAACATCAAATTGGAGAGTGATGACATACTCTGCCCCTGAGCTTCTGAGCCTATAATTCTTGAGTTTTTCTCTGAATATCTTGTAACAGGAAATGAAGAAGTGTCATACTCTTTGCAGGTAGAATTCAGAGAATTTAAAATATAAACGGGCATCTACTCTGTTACATGGCAGTATTGGGTAAATGATTTAACCTTCCTCAGATTTCTGCAAAATGGTTTCACAGTACTTGCTTCTACAATAATTTAGAGGTTTCCAGTAACTATTCCTAATGGAGTTTTGCCCTATAAACACCTGTCCATTTTGGTTCTTTAGGTAGATAAGAAGGACTGAGTAACTCTGTAATTATTGCAAAGGCAGAGTGCATCTCTCCATCAAAAATGAGTAATGGACAAGCCCTATTTTTAGTGTTATTCTCTTGAGGGAGAGAAATAGGGACAATTAAAGTCCTTCCAGTCAAGAGCCAGCATAAATTACATGGAATCATTCAAGACCAATTTATGATATTACTAAGAGTTACATGATCTGTCATCATGCATTAGTGTTTGCCAGAGAAAGTAGGCCTGGAAAATTAGCAAGGGTGAAGGTGAATAAAAGTCCTGTCTCATGCACAGAAGCTCTGGGCACAATACCTATCTGGCAACCATATCCATATACAAAGGCTTAGAAATATGTAACTTGAAAATAGCTATACTTCTAAAATAAAATTGCAATGAAAAAATGTAAGTTATAAAAGAAAAAACAAATACATTTGAGGTTCTTCAAAGAATGCTGCTGTACATGAATTATTTTCATCATTAAAGTAATTATAAACTACGAGTATATATCCATATATCCTCTCTCTCTCTCTCTCTCTCTCTCTCTCTCTCTCTCTCTCTTTCTCTCTTTCTCTCTCTCTCTCTCTCTCTCTCCTCTCTCTGTCTCCCCCTCTCGTTCCCCTCTCTCTCTCATTCTGGGTGTGAGTGTGGGTTTGTGTGTGTCTGTCTCTTTGTCCCTGTCTCTTGGTCTGTCTGTCTTTCTATCTTTCAATGTCATAAAAGTATTCTGTCATGCTAACTAAAAATTAAAGAATCTATAAAAATACTCTTCCTTTCCCATTATTGAGTGATGCAGCCTATAGCATAGAGATTCTTGAGAATATATAATATGCATCTCAAGAACTTGAATGGTACATTATTAATTTTGTACCAGCAGAGGGCTCCCTGCTGTAAGGTAGCTCTATACCTGGGAAGGCCAGCCATGCCTGTTAGTGAGCCACTGAAACAGGAATTAATATTTGCTTTGAACTTCAGAATTGGCTTAACTCCGTTTTTTAATTAGGAAGTATAAAAACATGAATGGAGCCAAGCCAAACCCACTTCTGATGCTTGAGATATAAATAATATCTTCATCATGCAAAGTTAATCTTTTGTTGTCCCAGCTTAAAAAGTAAATATGCCCCAGCCCTGTCTTGTGGGTGTATAAGCACCCGCAGCCTTATTCTCTGACAGCTTCCTAAGTTTCTTTCTTGCAGTCTTAAGTAGTATACTTATAATGAAGCAACTATTTAGTCTCCTTAATTCAGGGATGCCTATAAATGGTGAGTAATGAAAGTCATTAATTTAGATTAGCATTTTTGACTTGGACTGCAAAAATTGTCACTTGAAATTGTCTAATAAATATTGCCAGAAAGGAATAATTCTTATTTTATAAAGGCTTTTCAATCTTTTTTCTGAACTCAGTTCTTATCTCTGTAAGTTCTCTCCATAAGAAACAGATAAAAGACTTCTATCTGCATTCAATGGGAGGAGAGGTCTTTGGTCCTGTGAAGGCTCAATGCCCCCAGCATAGGGGAATGCCAGGGCAGTGAGGCAGGAGTAGGTGGGTGGGTGGGAGAGCACCCTCATAGAAGCAGGGGTGAGGAGGGTTGTGCTAGTGAGTTTGAAGAGAGGAACCTGGGAAGGGGTATAACATTTGAAATGTAAATAAATAAAATAAGCAATAATTTAAAAAGACATTTAATAACTTAATAAGCAGTGTAAACATACCAGCTTTGTCAGTTATGTTGAGATAATTTTATTATCAGTATTATGACAATTTGAAACAGCATGGATTATGATGTCCTCCTCATGTTGTTGCAACATGTTGACCCAACATTGTCGAAATATGTATTGTAGATTATCCTGTTGAACATATTGATTCGTTTCCATTCTAATCTTTTTCATATAGTTGGTATGTTTTATGTAGTGCCATACTACAGATGATTCATTTTCTGAGGCAGATGCAGGTTCATTCAGACAGCAATACATTTTAAAGACAACAGATATATATATAAGTATGTACTTTTAACAAATGTTAAAGGATCAGTTGTCAAACCCAAAGGACAAATGTAATTTTCACTCTTTAAAAAATTTAAGCCCCTATTTCCTTTCCGTATTCATTGCCATAGAGAGAGAAGTGAATACAACCTCAAAGGATATGAATTATTAGGCATTTAGTGAGAGCAAAAACAAATAATTCACATTAATTTCAACAGAGAAACAAATGTGTAAAGCACAGGTAAAGAGATGCTTTCATTTTTCATTAACTAAGTAGCTCCTGTGGGTACTATGTAAGAGACCACTCTTTCGCTGTGCCATAGTGATGCAGCATGGGGAACTGACAGGACCGAGGAATCTGTATGCATTAAGGCTTTTTCCAAGAGCCAGAAGTGAGTTGTTTTATGCTTCTTACGCCCCAGAAAGCAATGCAAACAGAAAAGAAAATCTAAAGAAAGAAACAAACAAACAAAAAAGAAGTGAGTCAAAACTTTTGTTCTAGTGAGTTGCATCATTTCCTGGAAGAAAGCAAACACAAATAATGTTACCCAGTCAAAGTACTTAAAACTTAGCAAGCTGTTGAAGGGTAGAATTTAGTGAACTTAACAACAAGACATACTACGTGAAGATAAAAATAAGAGTAAGAAGGATGTTTTGCTCTTTTTTTCTTTTACATTTACAGATATGTTATTCAAAGATACAGGGTCATATAAACTAGACACTGAACATAAGAGAAGAGAGTTTCTTCCTGCATTTGTGAGTACTGAATGCTGTGTGTTCTAAGTCAGATGATGTCATTGCTTCAGTACTTTGAGGAGGCTTAGGAATATGAGATGTGAAAACACTGTTGAAGAATCATTTTCCTCTGAGGCGATATAATCTAGCCAAGTATGCATTTCATTCAAGAGGAATGAAATCCACAAAACTGTGGCTAATTTGCCTTCCTCATCTTTTGATCTCACTGTGTATTAAAATGTAGCTGCAAATTTTTTCTTAAGATTGAAGCTATATCTTAATCATAAAGAAATCAGCTTGGGGAGTCCATTCAGTTTAATTTCTTGCTTTTGTGTAGCACCAGAAACTCAAAACAAATCACCAAAACTTGATATGTCAGTTTAGCAATAAGAATTGCACAGCTAATCCCAGCAAGAACAATGGCTTTTGGATTTTTTTTAACTCTGCATAATCTAAATACTATATCCCATAATGCACCTCTCTATGTACCTCTCCCCCCTCTTCCTTTTGTTGAGTCACAGGGCTGCCTTCCTGATCTTCATTTCAGAAGAGTTTTAGACTGATGATGAAAGAAAGAAACAACCAAACTCATTGTAATGAATTTGTAATAAGCCATACTTATTGTAATAGCTATGTGAGCCGCCATCCTACATCAGCTCCCCCAATATATGAACTGTCCAAACACCTTTTCCAAAATATGACAATGCTACCAGTTTCCTTTCCCTAAGAAGACATTTTCTGTTTCTGAAAGGTGCATTAAAATATTCAGTGGAAAACTACTTAAGCAGTAGATGCAAGCATGGGAGTATGTCCTGGTGAGGTACTAATGTAAAGACAATGACATCAACTGAGGCCAACCATTAATTTACACAAATACCCTTGCTATCAGGATCAATATAATGAAACTATGTCAGCAACGAACAAACAGAATGACCCAAATTAAACAAAATAAAATTTGCAGAACATTCACGGTTGGATGTGATACATCGTCCAACTTCACTTCAACCTCCTGGTTGTTTCTAGATGATAATAGCCAGAATATTAGCTAGTCAAACAAGTTTGTTCCCTCACTCTATTCATTCCTTTGAGTCTATTATACCCCCTAAAAATGAAAAATAAAATAAAAATCAGTACATATATTGGACCAGAAGACAAGAATAATATTAACATTTTGGAATTGCTTCAGAAGTCAAGCACAATGTGTTTAATGGCTGGTTTTCAAATTGTTTCTTTTTACTGTAACTCAAGAGAAAATGACCTCATGAGATTTCTCATGGCAGTGCCAGGTAAAATAACACCAGGAGCAGAGGAAAACTGTGAATACTCCTAAATTTGAGCTAGCAAGTTCCTTTTGTTTCTGAAAATGAGTTTATGTTCATGAGATAGCTGAGAATACATCTTCACAAGAGGGTCAGAGATGATAACTATAATACTGCTAAATATTTTATTTGAATTCAGTATATTAATTAAATCACCAGTACATTCTAGTAGAATATTAAATATATATGGCAATGGAAGATTTTATTAAGTTCGAATCTGATGTTTAAGTCTGCATGCATTTTCTCCATGGAGGAAGACAGTAATTTCCATGAAACCTCCAAAACTCTATAAAAATTTCATGGGTCACAAGTAATTATTCCTGTACTCTAAGAATGGATGGTCTCATTTAGATTATTCATAGTTCTATCTAGCTTCTCAGTGATATTAAAATGCCTCAACTAAAACTAGAGTGAAAAAGCTAAAAATTATAGGTTATGAATTTGTTATTAATCCACAATTATGGGAAGCCTTTACACCTTTGAAACTCGGGTCCATCCAATTGGGTCCTATAGACCTCCTTCCTACCAAATCCCAAGCATTGACTATTCCCTACCCAACTCAAATGCAGTCAGTACCTGCTATAGAGTAGCAGGGTTCATGATTTTCAGTTTCTATGTTTGGGGCATCTATGGTATAACCTCCCAAAGAGAGGTACAGGTGGATCTCAGGTGACTCAGTCAAACCTGACTAATGTGCCATAGAGAGGCTTGTGTCAAGTACATGCTTGGTGTTTTGACTAGTCTGTGTTGTCTGGACCCTACAACACAGTTCAGCTGACGTAGCTCATTTGTAGATGAAGGAGTAGGAACTCAAACATGTTAAGTGAATATGTTCACCAGGCAATGTCAAGAAGATCAATAGCTGGGGCTGTGCTTCATATTTGCAGTAGTTCCCAGAAAGCCCCGGAGTACAGGCAACTCTGGAAGATACATTAATGACATGAGCATCCCATCTACAGTGATATGATATGCTTTCTTTTAAGAATAATAATCTTAATTTGAAGTTTTTAAAGCCAATAACTGCTATGCTTTTTAGATGTTTCCACAGTCAGTTTAATATGGATGAAAATTAGGCCTTTAAAATATAGGGACATATACGTTGACCAATGGTGACAGGAATTACATAAAATGACTATGTCCTTCTAAAGTTGCCCTTATATCAAATGTTTAAGTATAAAAAATATTTGTTAGAATATTTCAGTAGAGGAAAACAAATGATTTTTATGTTTTTTATGAACATATATGAAATATGTTTATTTTTATGTTTTTTATGAACATATATGAATAGATTTATTTATTACATTACCAAATATAACAAAAAACTAATAAATAATTTATTAGAAATAATTATTTTTCATCAAACTCACATAAACACTTGATTATTAATATCAAATCTGTTTAAAATTTTTAAGTTTTATTGAATCTTTTGTTAAGCTATTCATTTGTGTTTCCATTGTCAGTGAGATTAAATGGCTTCCATTCAATAGTAAATCATTAATATATCTCTCAGTCAAATGAAATAAGGGCCACTACATCCTTGCATTGTGACAGAGTAAATAGATATTATAACATTTTAACCCATATTTTTATATGTTACTCTAATGTATAACTATGTTTTATGATGCATATGAATTCAATACTTACTCATTTTATCCTAGCTCTGGCCAAGTCCCTTGATTTTAACAGCTGGATGCAAACTATGAAACAGAGGAAGTTCATTCCCAGTGTCAAGCCCTCCCTGTGCTAACACATCATTAGTGGTCGTTGTCTTCAGGCTATTTTCCTGACTTTCCAGGGACTTCAAGTCTCATGCCTGAACTTTGACCTGTACAGATGCTCTCTATGTTTCTTCCACCTCATTCTAGAAAGATCATCAGTTGGCAGGTGGCTAATCTGAGCAGCTAATCCCTGTTAAACACTAGTGGGAGCTATATTGCCCCTCCCAGTTAAGAGTGTTTCTGAGACCTTGTTGAAAATGACTCAAATATAAGCAAGTCAGGGTTCTACCCTACTGAAGGGAGACTCATACATGCAGAAGGAAATCCATGCAAATGACATGCCCAACAGTGGCAAATCCTCAAATCACAAACCTGGATGGTTGACTTCTTATATTCCTCTGTGCGTATTCATCTCTTCTGGTTTGGGTACACTGAGTATAGCTTTTCAAATAGACTCAATGCTATCCTATGTTTTTTGTTAATCCAGATGAATTTGCAAATTGCTCTTTCCAAGTCTGTTAAGAATTGAGTTGGAATTTTGATAGGGATTGCATTGACTCTGTAGATTGCTTTCAGCAAGATAGACATTTTTACTATATTAACACTACCAATACATGAGCATGGGAGATCTTTCCATCTTCTGAGATCTTCTATTTCCTTCTTCAGAGACTTGAAGTTCTTGTCATACAGATCTTTTACTTGCTTAGATAGAGTCACACCAAGGTATTTTATATTATTTGTGACTATTGTAAAGAGTGTTTTTCACTAATTTCTTTCTAAACCTGTTTATCCTTTGTGTAGAGGAAGGCCACTGATTTGCTTGAGTTAATTTTATATCCAGATACTTTGCTGATTTGTTTATCAAGTTTAGAAGTTCTCTGGTGGAATTTTTAGGGTCATTTAAGTATACTATCATATCATCAGCAAATAGTGATAATTTGACTTCTCAACAATAAAAGAACCTCTGGTGGAATCACCATCCCAGATCTTAAGCTGTACTACAGAGCAAATGTGATTAAAAACTACACAGTATTGGTAAGTAACAGGCAAGTGGATCAATGGAATAAAATTGAAGACCCAGAAATGAACCCACACACCTATGGTCACTTGACCTTTGCCAAAATAGCTAAGACCATCCAGTGGAATAAAGACAGCATTTTCAACAAATGGTGCTGGCTCAACTGGTGGTTAGTATAGAAGTATGGCTAGCATATTAGGTAGAAGAATGCAAATCGAGTCACTCCAATCTCCTCATACAAATCTCAAGTCCAAGTGGGTCAAGGACCTCCACACAAAACCAGATACATTGAAACTAAGAGAAAAGAAAGTGAGGAAGAGCCTCAGGCACATGGGCACAGGGAATATGTTCCTGGACAGAACACCAATAGCTCATGCTCTCAGATCAAGAATTGACGAATGGGACCTCATAAAATTACAAAGCTTCTGTAAGACAAAGGATTCTTTCAATAGGACAAAATGGCAACCAACAAATTGGCGAAAGATCTTTATCAATCCTACATCCATCCAACAGAGAGATAATATCCAATATATACAAATAACTCAAGAAGTTAAACTCCAGAGAGTCAAATAAACCTACTAAAAATGGGGTACAGAGCTAAACAAAGAATTCTCAACTGAGGAATACAGAATGGCTGAGAAGCACCTAAAGAAATGTTCAACATGCTTAGTCATCAGGGAAATGCAAATCAAAACAACCCTGAGATTCCACCTCACACCTGTCAGAATGGCTAAGACCAAAAATCCAGGTGACAGCAGATGCTGGCAAGATTGTGGAGAAAGAGGAACATTCTTTCATTGCTGGTGGAATTACAAGCTGGTACAACCACTATAGAAATCAATTTGGTGGTTCCTCTGGAAATTGGACATAATACTACCAGAGGACCCAGCTATACAGCTCCTGGGCATATACCCAGAAGATACTCCAACATGTAATAAGGACACACACTTATGTTCATAGCAGCCTTATTTATAATAGCCAGGAACTGGAAACAACCCAAATGTCCCTCAACAAGCAAATGGATACAGAAAATGTGGTACATCTACACAATGGGGTACTATTCAGCTATTAAAAACAATGAATTTATGAAATTCTTAGGGAAATGGATGGATCTGGAAGATATCATCCTGAGTAAGGTAACCCAATCACAAAAGGACACACATGGCATGCACTCTCTGTTAAGTGGTATTATCCCAGAAGCTCAGATACCCCAAATACAATCCACAAAACACAAGAAACTCAAGAAAAAGGAAGACTAAAGTGTGGATGCTTAGTTCCTTCTTAAAAAGGGGAACAAAATACCCATGGGAGGAGATGCAGAAACAAACTATGGAGCAGAGACTGAAGGAAGGATAATCCAGAGACTGCTCCACCTGGGAATCCTTTCCATATTCAATCATCAAATCCAGACCCTATTGTCGATGTCAGCAAGTGCTGGCTGACAGGAACCTGATATAGCTGTCTCCTGAGAGGCCCTGACAGTGCCCGACTAATATAGAAGCAGAAAGTCACAACCATCCATTGGACTGAGCACAGGGTCCCCAATGAAGGAGCTAGAGAAAGGACCCAAGGAGCTGAAGGGTTTGCAGCCCCTTAGGACAAACAACAATATGAACTAACTAGTACCCTCAGAGTTCCCAGGGACTAAACCATCAAACCTAAGAGCACACATGGTGAGACTCATGACTCCAGCAGCATATGTATAGCAGAGGATGGCCTAGTTGGTCATCAATGGCAGGAGAGGCCCTTGGTCCTGGGAAAGTTTATGCCCCAGTGTAGGCGAGTTTCAGGGCCAGGAAGTGGGAGAGGGTGGGTTGGTGAGCAGAGGGAGTGGGGAAGAAACAGGGTTTGTTTTTGTTTTTGTTTTCGGAGCGGTAACATTAAACTTAAACTATATCAAATGAAAAATAATTATTGCTCTCTGGGTTGGAGTTAAGAGCACTGGCTACCATGCTGATGACCTGGTGTTACATTTTCAGCATCTGTCTTACGACGTATAACAATCTGTAACTCTGATGCTAGAAGATCTGATGCACTCCTCTGACTTTCACAGATGCCTAGTACACACGTGGTGCACATATATACAATGTAGCACTCATATACATAAAATAAAAGTCATCTAAAAATTTAAAAAGATTGTTTCTCTAATGTCAATGAAGGTTGAAAAACAACAGTTTTAATTGGCTACAGTGAGGATTGTTAACTACTATAAGTAAAATCTGCTTTAGTGGAAACATGAAAAGTAACTAAATTATATAAAATTACCTGGAGAAAAATAAAATAACACTTTAAGCATCATGCTTTCAGTATTTCAGAAATGACTTTTGGGTATTGTGAACTTAACACTGAACTTGTCTCTGCTTATAGTATATTCTACAATTGGCCAAGATATTGACTCATATGTTTCCAGACACTGTAGTATTACCAAGAAGTCACGAGGAGTGTCTGTGTATGTTTATTTCTAAATGATATTTTTATAATGTAATCAGACTATATTTAATATGAGGTCTTTGGGAAATTTACTACTATTTACTTTTCAAATGAACTGCTTATTTTGTTTTACCATGTATTAAAATGAACTAAAATTCTTAGCCTTAAAAAAACAACATGTTTATACTCATATATAAATGAGAATTGTTTGGAAAGAATGTATTTCACTCTTTAAGTATCTTCTGATATTAGTTTTAAGTAAGAAAATACATTAAACATCCTTGTTCAAGTTAAATCAACTAGAGCTTTAGGATGATGTACCAAAGCTTCAGAAGTCAGATTTTCTTAAAGCTTTTAGCTAACTTCTATACTTTGAAAACTCAGGTTCTTTATGATTTCACACTAAGCTGAGCCTATGGAAAGTGTCAATAAAAATGAAAGAAAGAAACTAACTTTACTGACTCAAGAGTCATGTCATCCATGCTAATTAACTCTTCAGCCACAGCCTGATACTCTTATATCATGTACAGTAATGTACACAGTTCTGAAAATCCAGACCACCTGAGCATATGTGTATTCCTTTCGGGCTATTTGTGAACTAGTCTGCTCTCTGTCCAAACCGCACTTGAGTTATCACCTAAACACTTGGGAATGACAAATATTCTTAATAAGATTAGGGATCACTTAGAGGCCTAGGAAGCCTACCTACAGTTCGGAGAACATGTCTGAAGACAGTTGGCCTGAATTAGCTACTGTGCATGCAAACCCATCTGGTTAGAATTGTATAAACCATAATTAGCATAGAGTGAAAATACATGCTACATTTCTCAAAAACATGTGTGGACTTTTCTTCATTGAATTTAAAGGTGGAATTAATTGTTTGTATTGATACACAACTTTTAGGAATACTAACATTACTAAGCTTTGTTTTCAGAGTATAGTATCTGCTTGTCCGATTTGGAAAAATGCTTTTGATTTGTTGTTGAATTTTTTTCTTGCTTATAAGCAATAGTGCTGATATCTTTGTTTTTTCATATAGTTTCTAATGATTTTGGTATAGTCTCACTATCGAAGCTTCCTTCTGTTTTGGTTATTTGTTTGTTTGTTTCCCCTTTCTTACATTAAACATTTATTTTTTCATTTTGAAGTTGAAAGTGGAATTAGAGTGTACTCACTGAGATGAGGAATACTTTAGGGAAATGTTCATTTTGGTGGGACTCTATACACCAGAGATCTTCTCGCACTTACGGAGTAGTCCATTGTTTTCTTTGCATGCATGTGAGAAGGAGAGAACAAAGCAAAGCAGCGACAAACTTATAAGTGTGAGCAATCTGTTTTAGCCTTTACGAAGATGGAACAAAAACCACAGTATAATGAATAACAAGTACTTGAACATTACCTAGTATTACTTTATGCTGAAATGTTTATATATATTAAAGTTACTGATGGGTAAACCATTCTAAATACTCTGACATTATGATCTAAAACTGAATGATCACTGAACTCTTTCTCTGTCTCTCTCTTTCTCTCTCTCTCTCTCTCTCTCTCTGACTGTGAATTTAAAAGTTTAATAATAAAATTTCTACTTTTTAATTTTATTAAAAATTTTATAATCATAGGTATTAAATCCAAGCACTTATAAGTGGGAAAGAAATTCCTCCACCACTCCAACTATACCCCATAGCTATACACATTTCTTTTGTACTTTTATACATCTACACAAATACTTATAAATAGAAATAAATTCTCTTTGAGTTCCTTGTGCTTGCTTACCACCAGCACAAAATTGCTTCCTTTATATCCAGTCCATTTGAAACAGAAAACTTTTGAGTAAAATGTTGCTAGATCATAGTCTTTCAGTGTCCCTAAAGAATTACTTCTAACAAAGTTATGCAAGACAACTAATCTAAGATTTTGGGTATTTATATTTCTATATTACTTCTCACTAATGAAATCATAGCATTTGTTTTCTAAAACAGAACTGTGTTTCAATAAAATTCATAAATGGAAATAAATTAATCACAATCCCATTTCTGTATTTAACGAGTGGCTGCCAACCCCTCTCCCCAAAATCTTGTCATGAAACAAATGGATTTTCAGTGCATCCAAGACAAGGAGCTTAGGTCCTGACCTAAAATTTTTAGATGTCTAAAAATTAAATATTTATACGATACTCAGATTGGCAAAGGCACGTGTTTACGAAAACAGAATTACATTCAGGGGTGCTTATCACAATATTTGAATGGACACCAAATTTTTCTTTGTATTTTTATACTACTTAGGAAATAAAAACAAAATTCTCATAGGATGTTTGCTATTTTTTAGGAGAAAATGCTAAGTTTACAGACATAATTAATAGTGGTGTCAAGTGTTAAGAATTGGACAGTTTATTGTAGATTTTTTGAAAAGAATCATACATTGTTTTTGCTTGTGTCACAGAGATGATTAGAGCCCCAATAAATGAAAGCCTCCAGAGTAGACTAATAGAAGGCCAACATCCCACATATGGCTTGCAGCTTGAGGGATTTCTCAGAGTTCTGCCAGAGATGGAACTGCCCAAATGGCTTTCTGTGAATGTTCTCAGTCATATACTGTATTCTACTAGGCCAGTCATGCCAGAACTTGACCCAAAGGTATATCGAGCTGTGGCTGATGGCTAATAATGACGACTTCCTAAAGAAGCTACAGCTGCTTTCCCAAGAGACATCCCAGATGCCCGAATTTTCCTTTACTTTCCCGTTTGGACTACCTGTTCTGGCAACACTTCCAGCAAAGGGAAAGGCAGGCAGCAATCACCCAGATGTTTCTAATAAATTTGGCAATATAGGTCCTGATTAAACAAGAGCTGCATATATCCAAGTTCCACATTCTAGATTTAATGCTGTAAAAGACAAAAGGTATTAGCCTGTATCAAGACACACATCTGCCATGTTGTGAATGATGATAATATTAATAACCTAAATATGAAAACAAATATATACTAAAGAATATATAAGCAGCCAAAGAAATCTACACAAATTGAGGGACAATTTATATGTGTGTATGGTAACTTCAGATTAAAAAATACACATTTCAGATCTTTCCCAGAGGGTATTGAATAATATAGTGGAATATCTGCATAAAACACCATACAATAATTAGGCAATTCAATGGTAGAAGTGTTTCTTGAAATACTCATTGACAAAGTTGAGAAAAAGCAATAAGCAACATTGATTCAATTCTGAGAAAAGCAAAATACAAGAATGATAAATTATTAGAACAGACATCTGACAATAGAACTCTGAAAGAAATGGGTCCATTCAGATGGAACATATGAATGAAGAATGAGGAGGACCAACATGGCAAGCGCACAGACTTTACATCAGCTATACTGTCCACAAGACAGTATGACAAATGTCTACTTGGAAACTATGAAAAGCTTCAATTAGAGACATAATGCAACTATATTTTAAAATCACAACTGAAAAAAATTTTAGATTTCTAGCTCTTTGAAATAAATATGCATGCCAACCTATCAATTCATTGATTATGTATTGTTAGATATTGTAATTCAAAGGAAGAAACCGTATGGAAGCCTACTTTATATGGGAATGGATGCACAAAATATTATGTGAAATCTACCCTCATTACATAATATTTTCTTTCTTCCTTTTTGAATACAAAGAAATATATTTGAGATACAGAGTTTATCTTAAAAAATACTTAAAGCTACTAAACATTAAAATCTATATATGTAGATAAAAAGTCTATATCTTGTAAATTCATTGGACATATTAATTGAAACAATATAGATGAAAATTTATTACAGCTTCAATGATGTATCTATTATGCAGGTGTTACTGGTTTTTGTGTATGCCATTATATTATTATTGTCATTGATATTGGTGACTCAGCTTAATAGTGATGTGTCCTAAACTTTGTTTTGAAAATATTCACATAAGTAAATTCTCCATTGTTTTTTAAATTATGATTATTCTTGTACAAGACACATAGGAAGTACTTTATTAGTAGAGTGAGTAAATTTTAATATCATTTTCTTTTTTGCAAGTATTACTCCTGTTAATATCTTTACTGATATAAATCAGACACATTGGTAACCAAGTACATGCATATCAAATAAATGCAGAATGTGATAGAATGGAAACTATATATCATTTATCCAGGTTTAAAATAATTCTAAATCATGATAAATGGATACAAAAGGAAAAATCTCTGATAGTGAAGAGCAGAAAACTGTTTCTAAGACAAGGTGATTTAGCTATCCATTAGGTCTAAATATTTTTTTCACACCAAAACTAAAAGGTTTTTAATAAGACAATGTGTTGTCTAATTCACATACTACATTGTCCTATACATGGAGACATCTCAATCCAGGATCCATAGTCAAGCTGCTACCAGTAGGCCTTCAATAATGCTTCAGCTTCTTGATAGGGTTCAGACATACACTTAGCCATGTGGTATGTCTGAGCTTCAAGTAAATCATCTGTTTTAGCTTCCTTGGCAAGCAGATTAAATTGGTATAACATTGCAGCCTTACAAAGCCAACTTGCCATTGATAAACCACCTTTTTCTCTTTCTTCCTTCCTTCCTTTCTTTCTTTCTTTCTTTCTTTCATTTATTTATTCATTCATTCATTTATTATTTTGTTTTGTTTTGTTTTGTTGTCTCGAGACATGTTTTTCTGTGTAGCCCTGGCTGTCCTGGAACTCATTCTGTAGACCAGGCTGGTCTTGAACTCAGAAACCTGTCTGCCTCTGCCTTCCAAGTGCTGGGATTAAAAGCGTGCACCACCACTGCCTGGCAAACCACTTTTATATTTTTTTCACTTTCTTTTTTATTAGATATTTTCTTTATTTACATTTCAAATGTTATCTCCTCTCCTGGTTACCACTCATAAAAAATAAACAAAAACAAGAACAAAAACAAAAAACAAACCCTGTTTCCTCTCCCCTCTCCCTGCTCACCAACCCACCCTCTCCCACTTCCTGGCCCTGAAACTCGCCTACACTGGGGCATAAACCTTCACCTGGGGCATAAACCAAGGGCCTCTCCTCCCAACTAGGCCATCCTCTGCTATACATATGCTGCTGGAGTCATGAGTCCCACCATGTGTGCTCTTAGGTTTGATGGTTTAGTCCCTGGGAACTCTGAGGGTACTAGTTAGTTCATATTGTTGTTTGTCCTAAGGGGCTGCAAACCCTTCAGCTCCTTGGATCCTTTCTCTAGCTCCTTCATTGGGGACCCTGTGCTCAGTCCAATGGATGGTTGTGACTTTCTGCTTCTATATTAGTCGGGCACTGTCAGGGCCTTTCAGGAGACAGCTATATCAGGTTCCTGTCATCCAGCACTTGCTGGCATCCACAATAGGGTCTGGATTTGATGACTGAATATGGAAAGGATTCCCAGGTGGAGCAGTCTCTGGATTATCCTTCCTTCAGTCTCTGCTCCATTGTTTGTTTCTGCATCTCCTTCCATGGGTATTTTCTTCCCCCCTTTAAGAAGGAACATCCACACTTTTAAGCATCCACACTTTGGCCTTCCTTCTTCTTGAGTTTCTTTTTGTTTGTGGATTGTACTTTGGGTATTCTGAGCTTCTGGGCTAATATCCACTTATCAGAGAGTGCATGCCATGTGTGTCCTTTTGTGATTGGGTTACCTCACTCAGGATGTTATCCTCCAGATCCATCCATTTCCCTAAGAATTTCATAAATTCATTGTTTTTAATAGCTGAGTAGTACTCCATTGTGAAGATGTACCACATTTTCTGTATCCATTCCTCTGTTGAGGGACATTTGGGTTGTTTCCAGTTTCTGGCTATTATAAATAAGGCTGCTATGAACAAGTAGAGTGTGTGTCCTTACTACATGTTGGAGCATCTGGAGAACTTTCAGTTCAGACTTAGGCCATCCATTATTTTACCATAATTGGTCCTTCTCACTCATTGTCTTTGAAAATTACAAAGTCAGAAGCATAAAAAAAATTTTTTTAAATGTTTTAAAAGCTCCAAAACTTTCGGTTCTATAAAATCCACTGCCTGAGAGATCTGAAATCTGAGTTGTAATTTCAGTCACAAATTGACTAATTCAGTCTACTTTCTCTAGAAGAGGAAAAAGTTGACATTATCAGCATAGTATGGCAATGTTAGAAAGGTCCAAGGATCATCCACAAAAATAATTACATTTGATAGGAAAAGAACACAGATAGTCTTCCCAAAGTACTGGCATAACAAGGTCATTAAATGAACAGAGGAAAAGTCATAAAAAGTGCCTTGTAGAAAGTATTCTCCATGTGTCTTGGAGAATGTAGAAAGACTAGAAATGAAGAGTAGAGTGGTATTTTAAATTACCAGTCCCAGATAACAAGATTTGTAATCTCCATGGTCATAGTGATTCTGGAATAACTGGGAGTCATTGAAAACTCCTTCTTCAGCTTAGGATGCTACAATATGGAACAGAAAGAGTCCAGATGTAAAATTACCTAGAATGACCTTTAAATAGTCCTTATATAACACAATGGTTTTGTATCTAAAATCTACTTATATTTATTTTCTTATATATACCAATTGAGAACTACTATGCTAGACTGAAGAAAGTGACAAGGGAAATTTTCTATGTAAAAGCCTGAAAATTCGGGGAATCCTTCCTGTGTGGAGTAAGTTGTAAACCACCAGAAGAAACAAATATTAGTAATAACCTCTAACATTTCCCAGATGAACTTCTTCATGTGTACTACTCTAGTATAATATTTATTGTATTAGGTTCTTTCTGTAAAGATTAACTGCATGGATTTTTGCTTAAAGATAACTTTCAAATTATTATAAATATTGTCAGATATTGTAGTCCAATTATATTTTACCTCTTTTTCCTTACTAATTATGCTCTTCAGCAGTAAGTCTGCCGCAGAATACTTAACTTCATTTTTCTTCTTCTTAAGAAGAAAAAGCCATTCTTCTGTTGAAGGACATCTGTTTTTTTTTTTTTTTCAGCTTCTGACTATTAAAAATAAGGCTGCTATGAACATAGTGGAACATGGGTCCTTGTTATATGTTGAAGCATCTTTTGGGTATATGTCCAGGAGTGGTATAGCTGTGTCCAGACTGATTTCCAGAGTGGTTGTATGAGCCTGCAGTCACACCAACAATGGAGGAGTGTTCCTCTTTCTCCACATCCTTACCAGCATCCCATAGGAAGAACAACAATATCAACCAACCCTATTCCCCAGAGTTTCCAGGAACTGAACCATCAACCCAAGAGTACACATGGAGAGACCCCATGACTCCAGCCGTATATGTAGCAGAGGATGGCCTTGTCGGATACCAATGGGAGGAGAGGCCCTTGGTCCTGGGAATGATCCATGCTCCAGTGTAGCAGAATGCCAGAGTGGGGAGACAGGAGTTGGTGAGATGGTAGGTGGGTGAGCACCTTCATAGAAGCATGGGGAGGGAGGATGGGATAGGGGGTTTCCAGAGGGGAAACCAAGAAATGGAATAACATTTGAAATGTAAATGAATAAAATATCCAATAAAATAAAATAAAAAAGTAGAATAACAGAAGAAGAAGAAGAAGAAGAAGAAGAAGAAGAAGAAGAAGAAGAAGAAGAAGAAGAAGAAG